>NC_064854.1:107666612-107919112 GCF_024139225.1 Suncus etruscus | reverse complement strand
GATGTTGGTATTTGCTCAGGTCATAAGATGAAACCAAGCTAAAGTCTTTCCTAATCTAGAAGTTTCGTTCTATTACTGTTGTTGTAATTAGTCTTCTGTAATTAGTGGTCTTGGTTTTTACACAGATCCTAGGATGAAGCCTAGGATAGAGTCTGTTTTTATGGTTCCAGAAGTTCTGCTCAGTCACAGTTGTCAAAGTCAGACTTCTGGAATTAGAGATCTTGGTTATTGTACAAACCCTAGGCCAAAGCTTAGGCTACGGTTTTTTCTTATTGGTCCCACAATAAGTTCTACACAGTCATGGTTGTCAAAGTCAGTTCTGTAATTAGCATACTTAGTTTTTGTACAGATCAAAGGAGGACATGCTTCATTTTACCATAAGATGATTAGATAAGACAACCTGCTCTTAGATCAAGTCGTTGTCATTTCCTCACTGTCAGGATGTCAAATCAAAACTGGCGCATGTTGGTGCCAGAGCAGTATTAGGAATTTCCCAGGGAGAGTTTAGTTCCTGTGCTGTTGCAGGAAACTGTCTGTTCTATATCTGGGATTGGATAGTCGCTGTCTGATCATCTGGAGTCTAAGTTGGGTCCATATGACACATGTTCAGGGTGGGAGACGTCCCTATATTATATAATGTATTTTTACTCCTAGTAGATAAGAGCTTGTTTCTATTCATAAAATTCCCTCCTTTTTAGTATGCCTTTGCAGAAAAGAAAGGTGCCATGCTATATTGCTGCTGCACTGGGCTACACAATGTCTGTGTCCTAGTTTTGACTTGAGCTTTTATTGCAAGGAACACTTTTTCTTGCAGGTTTTCATAACAAGCAAACCAAAACAGGTGAAGTTAAGAAAAAATATTTTTATTTATATATAAATTATTTATATATAAATTATATATATTTTGTACCTCCCAGCCCTCTAGCTCAGGAAGGACCTCCTTCTTCCTGGGAGCCAGGAGGTCCTGCCAGCATGGTGTTTGGCAGCCCTCAGCCATGCCAAGGCCTCTTTAACCAGGCCTAGGAAGGGGTGTGGGACATGGGTCACCCCAGCACCCTTCTACCTCCTTCGTCTAGAACTCCAGGTGCTTTTCCTGGCCACATGACTGGGCAAGCCAGAGAGGTGGGAATGGCAGCACAATAGGTTCTGGCTTTATGACTTACCAGGGAATTTTCCTTATTAAACCTGTTCATTGGGAAAATGCGTGGGGGCTATTGCCCCCGCGTTGAACACAATAACAAGTATTTGGATATCATTGTGTTTCATCTGCTTGTCATAATCTGAAAGATGTCCAGGAGCTCGTTTCATTCCTTTACTCCCTCACTCCCATCTCTTGTTACCCCACATTTAACCATTTTTCTGTACTAATGATTTTTGTTTTGACCAAGGTGGATTACATATCTTTCACAGTAATTTTTTGGGTGGAATCTGAAGCTTCAGGAGGCAACACGCCATGGCAAGGTTCCATGCTGTAGGCTTTTTGGCCAAGATAAGGTGAAGTTGCAACTTCGGCTGCCTTCCACAGCCTTCTCTCTCCTTCCTCCCCGTCCCCAGGGTTATTCCTGGACACCTGCTCAGGGTCCCAGCAAGTGGGTTCCGGTGAGGTGCAATTTAAAAGAGACACCAGGCTTCCTTGTTCCTGCAAGGGACTGGGAGGGGACTGGTGAACTTTCAACTTCCAGCAATTAGGAAGCAAACACCTCTCGGGGAGTCGGAAGCTTCAGCAAGCAACAAGGGGAGGACATGGCTCCATTTGCTCTTCGCTTGTCCAAATCATAGACCAAAGTGGTGTCTCGGAAATACCCCCCTCCTTTGGACTATTTCTAAAACATAAAAGGGACACGTCTATCTCCTTTGTATATCTCAGATGTGTTCCCTTAACATCTATAAATCTTTTCTTTTTTTTTATTTTTTTGGTTTTTGGGCCACACCTGGTAACGCTCAGGGGTTACTCCTGGCTATGCGCTCAGAAGTTGCTCCTGGCTTGGGGGACCATATGGGATGCCGGGGGATCGAACCGCGGTTCGTCCAAGGCTAGCGCAGGGAAGGCAGGCACCTTACCTTTAGCGCCACCGCCCGGCCCCAAATCTTTTCGAACATCCTCATAATGTGACAATTTTGCCCACTGGACTTGTTATTTGATTGTTTGATTTTTCCCCCTTTGAGATCTGTTTTATAAGCAATACTGGTAGAAGAGTATCTCTGTATAGATTTCAAGTTTGAACCAAGTTATGGTGAATGTTGGACTTTATTCATTGGCCCCATATGCACCAACAATATCTTGTGGCAGTGCTTCTCTTTTGCATAGGCACATTAAAATGGGAAAATAATACATATGCAAACAAGTTCTTATCTAATAGAGATGGGAACACAAATTTGGTAATATAATTAGGCCTTTTACCCTGAACATTGGCATAATGATTTGGCTTAGGCCTCAGAAGAATGGGCATCGCCCACACACACCTGAACAATGGATACCATCTATGGACACAACCACAATTATCTATAACATTACCACGATCCAAGTCTCTACCAGGGAAAACCTACCACTGCTTTGGCATTGACTTACTCCAAAGAGTGATCCCAACACCCAGACGACTCAGCAACAGTCTGCATGCAGGGCAGATTCCTCTGCATTTAATGGTATGCTGAAACTAGAGGATGCTCCATATCAGCCTAACATCGATGAAAGAAATGCACAGAATCCAGAGTCTTTAAATATAAGAATCTGATACCAACAATAGCTGAAGTGTGAAAAAGTTTTACCGGGACCACGGAAAATGACTTGGGTTTGATGGACTGGTATGCCTGGAACCCAAGTCAGTCTTATGCCAATAAACTTCTGGGGTGAGGCCTTTTTGTAAATCAGGTCAAGGATTTTTTTTCCATTTTCTCCAATTTTCTGGACCTATGCAAACAAACGGCGATTGCCACTATCACACCTTTACTGTATTTTTTTTTTTTTTACTCATCCTTTAAGGAAAAAAAATACAACTTACTGAACATAAAAACAAATAACTGGGGCCTAGAAAGATAGCACAGCGGCGTTTGCCTTGCAAGCAGCCAATCCAGGACCAAAGGTGGTTGGTTCGAATCCTGGTGTCCCATATGGTCCCCCATGCCTGCCAGGAGCTATTTCTGAGCAGACAGCCAGGAGTAACCCCTGAGCACCGCCGTGTTTGGCCCCCCCCCCAAAAAAAAAAAACTGTAGTAGAATGCCTGTCTCAAATACAGGCAGGGTATGGGAAGGGGGGAGGGGGTAATGTTATACTGGTGAAGGGGGGTGTTCTGGTTATGACTGTAACCCAACTATGATTATGTTACCTAAATAAAAAATATATTTAAAAAATTATATATATTTTAATTTATCTTATAAATTTATTTTGTAAGTGTATAAATTCTATATAATTATATAAATATTTTATTTATATATACATTATATAAATAAACATATTTTATTTATTTATAAATATATATAAACACAAATAAATTATAAAATAGTAATTAGAATATTCTTGGTGACTAGTTCACTCCATTGAGTTCCATGTTTTGGATTTTCTTTCCTGTATCCCTCCATTCCCACTGGTACAAAGTCCCATTTGATTGATCTGTTACTCTTCTGGGACTCCTTTTGTATGTGAGTTCCTTCTGAGTTTCAATATTCTGCCTTGGGCTTTGGAATGTGGAGTACAATGTGTCTTGGAGTTTTTCTAGTTGGGTCTATTTTTGCTGGGACCCTTGAGAGTTCTTGGATTCGGGTGTCTGTACTCTCCAACTCTGAAAAATTCTTACCAGTGTGTTGTTTTAATATAAAATAAAAAGTCTAGGGCCCAGAGGGATAGCACAGCGGCGTTTGCCTTGCAAGCAGCCGATCCAGGACCAAAGGTGGTTGGTTCGAATCCCGGTGTCCCATATGGTCCCCCGTGCCTGCCAGGAGTTATTTCTGAGCAGACAGCCAGGAGTAACCCCTGAGCAACGCTGGGTGTGGCCCAAAAACCAAAAAAAAAAAAAAAAGAATAAAAATTTCCTTCTTTGAAGTCATTCTGTGGTTCTGTGGTATTTTTGATAGAATCCATTGCTAATCAATGTTTTGGCACTTGTAAGCAGCAAACTCATTTTTGTCTTCATCGGATGCATAGAAAGTATGCACTTAGCTCCCCAACTGAGAGTAAGATACATGTCTGGCCAGCCAGCTCACAGTGCTATAGAAAACATGGTGTGACTTTTAAGATTTCTCCATACGTAGCCAATAAGATACTGCAAAGAAAAGTTTAATATGGTTTTTAACTAATTTTAGAAGTTTTTACGTTAGAAAATGCTGACCAAAAGGTGTGTGAGCTCTGTGGCCTAGAAGTACACACATACTATGGACAAGAAGCACAGCATGAGAGCAACACAGTGAACCTCAGTGAGCACCAAAACTAAAACTATAGAGTGAGTGCAACAATATGTGAACCATATAAAAGCAGCTAAACAAAAAGGCTGGGTATGCAAGCACTGTATCCTGATCAGCAACCGAGGTCAGGTCATAGCTAAATATATTTGCAAGCACTGCAGCCAGATGGAAGTTGTGTGCAAATCGCCACCCTTCGCATTACAATACCAACACGAAACAATAAAATGGGAAAAGGAGAGGAGGAAAGAGACTGAAAAAAAAATCATTTGGGTCAGGAGGAAGGGGCAGGTCACACAGGACAGTGCTCAGGGCTTACTACTGGCTCTGTGCTCAGGGAACCATGTGTAGGACGAAGAGTTGAACTCAGGTCAGCCACTTGCAAGACAAGTGCCTTTCTCCCTGTACTATTTCTCTCACCCCCAAACATGGTTTTTATTATCAACTATTTTTTTTATTATCAACGATTAATGGACCAGGAGAAGCAGCAAACTCCTTAAGAAAAGAAACATTACACCCAAAAAAGATATAATGTATCATTATACTCCCAAAGATATTCATATAACATAATATATTATAATCTATATTTCTGACCATTAAAATAAAATATCTACATCGAGGCAGCATTTTCACAATGTCTTAACATCTAGATAAAGGAGCTAGAGAAATAATATAGCAAATAGGGCACTTGTCTTGCAGATTTGATAGCAGACACCCTAACTGTTCCCTGAGCCATGAATACAGAGCTGGAAGTGAGACCTGAACACTGCAAGACTTAGGTCCCAAACAAAAACAACCAAAAAAATCTGTATAAAGAATGAGAATTGGCATAAATCCATCCATGGTGAAGAATAGGAAGAACATCTGCTTTACCTCCTCATGCTACCAAAATCTACAGCTTAATGTGAATTAGTCTACACATAAATATAATGAAACTCCTAGCTTTATCAACTAAGTAAAAGAAGTAACCCAAATGATAAGACAGAGATACTCTTGCCAATGAAGAAAAATACCTGGACAGGAAGTGACCTGCCTTTAATTTTGAGGTGTTAGGCTTTTGGGGGCCACACCTGATGCTCAAGGCATTATTCTGGTGGTGTTTTGCGAACCATATGGAATGCTGGGGATAAATTCTAGGTCACTCACATACATGTCAAACCCCTACCCTCTATAATATCGCTTGGTCCCAAAACCCGCCTTTCAAAAATAACTATTATTTTTTCTCCACAGTGCTTGCAGTTCAACTCAGGGTCTCATACATGGAAAAGGCAGTGTATTCTTAGAGTATCCAGAAATAATATATCCAGAAACATTTGAATCCTTTATTGTGACCAGAAAAAATAATAATCTATCTACATAAGTTAACTTAGAATACATTAACACTTGAGAGGCATTTTAAAATTACATGTGAATTAGAACAAGAATGAGTTTTGCCAGTTTCACATAAATCTCTTGAAATCAAAGCACCGAAAGCTCAAAATACATCTTCTTTTTTGTTTTGGGGCCACATCTGGCAATGCTCAGGGCTGACTCCTGGCTCTGTTCTCAGCAATCATTCCTGAAAGTACTCAGGGGATCATATGGGATGCTGAGGATCGAAAGCTGTTCATGTTAATGCAAGGCAAGTGCTTACCATACTATCACTTCAGCCCACGCAAAATACTTCTTTAATGAGATCTACATTCTCAAGACTATCTTATGGGTTGAACAGGAATTCTTCTGAGGAAATTTCTTTTTTATAAATTTTCCACATCTGGGGTATTTCTCTGAAATCATTCTCTAGCATTAGATTTTGACAGAATTTTTAAAAACTGAAAAGATGCCTCCTATTCCACTATCCCATTGATTCCCAGTATTGACAACATTTGCTCTGTGTAAGGGAGATAAGAGAGTAAGAAAAAGAGGAAGAAGGAAGAGAGGAAGAGGAGAGGAAGAGGAAGAGGAAGAAGAGAAGGAGGGTGAAGAGGAGGAAGAGGATATGGGGATAGAGGAAGAGAAGGAGGAAAAGGAGACAGAGGAGGAGAAGAAAATGGAGGAGGAGAAGAAGAAGGAGGAGAAGAAGTAGGAGGAGGAGAAGGAGAAGAAGAACAAGTCTCCCCTCCCCTTAATACTGGTTTTGGAGAATAATTAGAAAATGGGAGAATACAGGGCCGGAGTTGTGATATGGCAGTAGGCCATTTGCCTTGCACGCGGGCTAACCTAAGACAGATCATGGTTTGATTCCTGGCGTCCCATATGGTCCCCCAAGCCAGGAATGATTTCTGAGCACATATCCAGGAGTAAGCCCTGAGTGTCAATGGGTGTGTTCCAAAAGCAAAAGAGAGAGAGAGAGAGAGGAGAGAGAGAGAAAGAGAGAGAGAGAAAGAGAGAGAGAGAGAGAGAGAGAGAGAGAGAGAGAGAAGAAAAAGAAAAGACAATGGGGTAATAGAAAGGGATGGAGCAATAGCACATTGGATGACCCAGGTTCAATCATAGTCATCCTATAAGGTCTACCAAGCCAGCCAGAAGTGAGATCTGAGCATGGAGCCAGGAGTACCCACTGAGAGTTTCTGGGTATTGCCTAAAATAAAAAAAAGTGGAGGGGGCATATAGATGATCATTTCTACATTTTAAAAACAGAATTTGGGGACCAAACAGAGAGCAAAATAGGTAGATTGTTTGACTTGTACACTGCTAATCTGGGTTTGATCCTTAACTCACATGGTACCCTGAGTTTACTAGGAGTGGATACCTGAGCTCAGAGCCAGAAGTAAACCTAAGCATATCTGAGGATGGCCCCTAAAACCAATGGAGGGGGGAGGAGAGGAGATGTGGGGAGGGGAGGAAAGAATAAGAATAAGAAAGGATTTTCAGCCTGATTTCATCCTGTGTGTGGCTCATCTGCGGATGGCTCGCCTTCCCTGGAGCCTTCCCTGGAGGTGAGCTTACACGCCCAGATAGGGGAAGCTGCTGAACTCTGCTGGAACTCAGATGCCAGCTTGCCTATCTGCCTGTCTTCTGTGCTGTGCTCCATTTTCGGCCTGATTTCATCTGTGTGTGGCTCATCTGCCCACGGCTCTCCTTCCCTGGAGCCTTCCCTGGAGGTGAGTTTACATGCCCAGAAGGGTGCAGACAGAGGACCATGGCCACTCCACTTCGCGGCCGTCGCACATCATTTAGCCATGAATACAGCCACAACATGTAGAAAAACCCCACAATACAAGTGATGACAATGGGGAAACAAAGCAGGCCAGCACCAGACATAGAGAATGATGATGGAAACTCTGCATGACTTGAACATGACCAACCAACTAGTCAGTCTCTCACATAAGGAGTTTAGAGTTGCAATATGGAAGATGTTCAAAGAACTCAAAGAAAAGTATAGAAGAGAAAACTAATAAGAATATGAGATAGAAATCAGAAAACTCCAAACTGAAATTTCAGGTCAAATAACAGGTCTGAAAAACTCAGTAGATGAATTGAAGACAAAACATGGTTGAGCTTTCCCATGCATTAACAGCAGCTGAGGATAGAATTAGTACACTGGAAGATGAGATGAATAAACAATTCCATACAGCAGAAGAAATTGGAAAAAAAGCCTTAAAGCAAATGATCAACAATGGAAAAATTACTCAAAGAATGGGGAACAGATGAAAATAGAAGTTTATGATAAGCTCAACAGAAACAACCTAAGAATCATTGGAGTCCCAGAGACCCAGGAAGAAAATTTCCAGGAAGAATCAACGTTCAAGAACATCATTAAAGAGAAACTACCAGAGCTAATGAATACATGCAATCAAATCCTGCACGCCCAAAGAGTACCAACTAAAAGAGACCCCAGAAAAAACACCCCAAGACACATCCTAGTCACAGTGATGAATCCCACAGATAGAGACAGAATTCTGAAAGCAGCAAGATCGAAAAGAGAAATTACATTCAAGGGAACATCCTTGAGATTTACTGCAGACCTGTCACCAGAGACACTCAAGGCCAGAAGGCAGTGGTGGGACATAGTGACAAAACTCAATGAAAGAAATGCTTCGCCTAGAATACTGCACCCAGCAAAACTCACTTTCAGGTTTGAAGGAACAATACATGGTTTCACAGACAAACAACAGCTCAGAAACTTTACAGACTCAAAACCATTCTTAAAAGAAAAACTGAACAGCCTACTTTAAGACAAGACTGACCAACAGACACACCAAACTCCGATATAAAGATGGTGCTAACTCCCAGGACAATTATTTTTCTCAATGTCAATGGACTAAATGCACCAGTTAAGAGACACAGAGTGGCTAAATGGATCAAAGACCTCAATCCAACCTTCTGCTGCCTACAAGAAACGCACCTGAATAGTCAGAACAAACATAGACTCAAAATAAAAGGCTGGAGGAAAATTATCCAAGCAAACAACACCCATAAAAAAGCTGGAGTGGCCATACTAATATCAGATGATGCAAACTTTATACTTAGGAAAGTTATAAGGAACAAAGATGAAGATTTTGTATTAATCAAGGGATACGTACAGCAGGAAGAAATAACTCTCCTAAACATATATGCACCGAATGAGGGGCCAGCAAAATATTTAATACAATTGTTGACAAATCTGAAAAATAATATAAGTAACAACACAATAATTGTGGGAGACCTCAACATGGAATTGTCAACACTGGAGAGGTCAACCAGACTGAAACCCAACAAGAATATACTAGACCTGAAAAGAGAAATGGAAGAAAGAGGCCTAGTATATATATACAGGACACTACACCCCCAGAAGCCTGGATACACATTCTTCTCTAATGTACATGGGACATTCTTCAGGATAGACTACATGCTAGCACATAAAACATACCTCCATAATATCAAGAGGATAGAAATTTTGCAGGCTACCTTCACTGATCACAAGGCCCTGAAATTATATGTGAAGTACAAAGGGACACAGAAGAAAAACTTTAATACCAGGAAGTTAAACAGCCTAATACTGAATAACCAGTGGGTCTGAGATGAAATCAAAGAGGAAATCAAAACCTTCCTGAAAACAAATGACAATGGAGACACAAAGTATCAGAACCTATGGGACACAGCAAAAGCAGTACTGAGAGGAAAATTTATAGCTTTTCAAGCACACATCAGGAAAGAAGAAGGGGCATACTTGAATAGCTTAATGACACAGCTCATAGAATTAGAAAGTACTCAACAAAAGGACCCAAAAATAGGGAGACAGAAGGAAATAACAAGGCTGAGAGCAGAAATCAATGAAGTGGAAACCCGAAAAACAATCCAAAAGATCAACGAAAGCAGAAGTTGGTTCTTTGAAAAAATAAACAAGATTGATAGACCACTGGCAAACCTAACAAAGAAAGAGAGAGAGAGAGAAACTTGATAACTCATATTAGGAATGAAAAAGAAGAGATCACTACTTATATGGTAGAGATCCAAAGGGTAATCAGAAACTACTTTGAGAAACTCTATGCCACTAAAAATGAGAACCTGGAAGAAATGGATAAATTTTTGGACTCTTATAATCTTTCACGGTTGAATGAAGAGGATCACTGTTGAGGAAATTAAGATAGTAATCAAATGTGTGCCCAAAAACAAAAGTCCAGGCCCAGATGGATTTACTAATGAATTCTTTCAAACCTTTCAAGAGGAACTTGTACCAATCCTGGAAAGACTCATGAAATAAAAAAAAAACAAAAAAAAAAAAACAGAAACACTTCCTAATAGCTTTTATGAAGCCAACATCACCTTGATACCTAAACCAGAGATGCTACCAAAAAAGAAAATTACAGACCAATATTGCTGATAAATACAGATGCAAAGATCCTCAATAAAATCTTGGCAAATAGGATTCAATACCTCATTAAGAAGATCATCCAGTATGATCAAGTAGGTTTCATCCCAGGAATGCAAGGCTTGTTTAACATCTGTAAATCTATCAATGTAATACACAACATCAACAACAAGAAAAATAGAAATCACATGATCATATCAATAGATGCAGAGAAAGCATTTGATAAGGTCCAACTCTCATTCTTGATCAATACTTTCAGCAAGATGGGAATGGAAGGAACCTTTCTCAATATAGTTAAGGCCATCTACCACAAGCCAGAGGCAAATATTGTCCTCAATGGAGAAAAACTGAAAGCTTTTCCTCTAAATTCTGGCACAAGACAAGGCTGTCCTCTCTCACCACTCCTATTCAACATAGCACTGGAAGTACTTGCTATAGCGATTTAGGCAAGAAAAAGATATCAAGGGAATCCAGATAGGAAAGGAAGAAATCAAGCTCTTGCTCTTTGCAGATGACATGATACTCTACTTAGAAAACCCTAAAGTCTCTACAAAAAAGCTCCTAGAAACAATAGACTCATAAAGTAAGGTGGCAGGCTACAAAATTAACACACAAAAATCAATGGCCTTTCTATACACCAATAGTAATAAGGAAGAAATGGACATTAAGAAAACAACCCCATTCACAATAGTGCGACACAAACTCAAATATCTTGGAATCAACTTGACTAAAAATGTAAAGGACTTATACAAAGAAAACTATAAAACTCTGCTCCAAGAAATAAGAGAGGACACACGGGGGCCGGGCGGTGGCGCTGGAGGTAAGGTGCCTGCCTTGCCTGCGCTAGCCTAGGACGGACCGCGGTTCGATCCCCCGGCGTCCCATATGGTCCCCCAAGAAGCCAGGAGCAACTTCTGAGCACATAGCCAGGAGTAACCCCTGAGCGTCACAGGGTGTGGCCCAAAAACCAAAAAAAAAAAAAAAAAAAAAAAAAAAAAAAAAAAAAAAAAAAAAAAAAAAAAAGAGAGGACACACGGAAATGGAAGCACATACCCTGCTCATGGATTGGCAGGATTAATATAATTAAAATGGCAATATTCCCCAAAGCATTGGACAGATTTAATGTGATTTCTCTAAAGATACCCATGACATTCTTCAAAGAAGTGGATCAGGCACTTTTGAAATTCATTTGTAACAATAAACACCCTTGAATAGCTAAAGCAATCATTGGGAAAAAGAATATGGAAGGAATTACTTTCCCCAAATTTAAACTGTACTACAAAGCAATAGTTATCTAAACAGCACGGTATTGGAATAAAGACAGGCCCTCAGATCAGTGGAATAGGCTTGAATACTCAGAGAATGTTCCCCAGACATACAATCACCTAATTTTTGATAAAGGAGCAAGAAATCCTAAATGGAGCAAAGAAAGCCTCTTCAACAAGTGGTGTTGGCACAACTGGCTAGCCACTTGCAAAAAATTGAACTTAGACACTCAGCTAACATCATGTACGAAGGTTAAATCCAAATCGATATCAGACCCAAAACCATAAGATATATAGAACAACACGTACATAAAACACTCCAGATCATTGAGACTAAAGGCATCTTCAAAGAGGAAACTGCACTCTCCCAGCAAGCAAAAGCAGAGATTAACAGATGGGAATATATTAAACTGAGAAGCTTCTGCACCTCAAAGGAAATAGTGCCCAGAATACAAGAGCCACCCACTGAGTGGGAGAAACTATTCACCCAATACCCACCAGATAAGGGGCTAGTCTCCAAAATATACAAGGCACTGACAGAACTTTACAAGAAAAAAACATCTAATCCCATCAAAAAATGGAGAGAAGAAATGGACAGATACTTTGACAAAGAAGAAATACAAATGGTCAAAAGACACATGAAAAAATGCTCCACATCACTATTCATCAGCGAGATGCAAATCAAAACAACTATGAGGTACCACCTCACACCCCAGAGATTGGCACACATCACAAAGAATGAGAATAAGCAGTGCTGGTGGGGATATGGAGAGAAAGAAATTCTTATCCTCTGCTGGTGGGAATGCCGTCTAGTTCAACCTTTATGGAAAGCAATATGGAGATTCCTCCCAAAACTGGAAATCGAGTTCCCATAGGACCCAGCTATATCACTCCTAGGAATATACTCTAGGAACTCAAAAATACAATACAAAAATCCCTTCCTTACACCTATATTCATTGCAGCACTATTTACCACAGCAAGACTCTGGGAACAGCCATGATACCCTTCAACAGATGAATGGCTAAAGAAACTGTGGTACATATACACAATGGAATATTATGCAGCTGTCAGGAGAGATGAAGTCATGAAATTTTCCTATACATGGATGTACATGGACTCTATTATGCTGAGTGAAATAAGTCAGAGAGAAGAAAGACACAGAATAGTCTCACTCATCTATGGGTTATAAGAAAAATGAAAGACATTCTTGCAATAATAACTTTTAGACACAAAAGAGAAAAGATCTGGAAGTTAAGTTACAGCTCTCCTCAGGAAGCTCACCACAAGCAGGGATGAGTTTAGTTAGAGAAATAACTAAGTTTTGAACTATTCTAATAATGAGAATGTATGAGGAAAATAGAAAGCCTGTCTAGAGTACAGGCGGGGATTGGGTAGGGAGGAGGAAGATTTGGGACATTGGTGATGGGAATGTTGCACTGGTGATGGGTGGTGTTCTTTACATGACTGAAACCCAAACACAATCATGTATGTAATAAAGTTTTTTAAATAAAAAAGTTAAAAAAAGAATAAGAAAGGAAAGCAAAAATGTAAAGAATTTTGTAGAACTTGAAATTCATGTTTATATTGCTTTCTTGACTCAGATTAAATGATGACCATTAGAGGTTTGTAAAATTGCAATGAACCTTATAATGTTGTATTAGTTGCATCCTTTACTATTCAGCTCTAATGTTGCTACTTTGAAGAGTGACTTTCAGACTTCTAGCTAAATATGTAGAGTCAGTGACCCTCACTGTTCTCCCTGTTGCACTTCTTTGATCAGCACTTGTGGCTATGTGGTAATTTTTGCAAGTGGGAATGTGGGGCTAAGTGGGCCTCTACTTGCTTTCTGATTTTCTCTTTGCCTGTACTCCAATGATAGCTCCAAAAGACAATTGGCAAGTATGGCCAGTAGCTTACTCAATTAAGTCGACCCTTCTCAATTTTGTTAATGGAAGCATATAATACACCAAAGGAAATAACACATGAAACAGTTCACTCTATTTCTTAGGTTTCTTTGGGACGATGAGTGATCAAGAATGGGTATCAGGTAGCTGACTGGCTGATTCCAGCAAAGCATGATTATAGGAATGAGACCCCTGGAATATATGTTTCCTCCATTCTGACTGGAATGCAGACAGGACAGTAGTTGAAGAAGCAAGCTTGAGTTAAAGCAGACAAGGGTCTCTGATGGCCTATGGAAGCCTTGGTATGAGCAATGAATTACCTATGTCTAGACTTCTAATAACATGAGAAAAATAATGTTCTGACTGGTTGAAAGCATTGTTTCTGGTGTTTCTGTCACTCAGTCATTTCTAATTGAAATATTGTGATATTCCTACAATTCTCAATAATGCCTGCTATGGGGTAGATATCCAATATTTATGGATGGAAAAGGAGAGTTATTTAAAACTTTCCAAAACTTTCCATATATTTATAGATGCCAATTTATTTTTATCCCTAGAACTTATAAATTAATTGAAATAGATAAATAAATACTTTTTAAAAGATCTTTTCATGTATTTAATATTTATTGAGCTCCTACTGTTTTCCACATACAAGGTCTGGGAGGTAAAGCAGCAAATTGAACATATCACCATTCTTGCTTTTGCAGGGAAATAAGTACAGTAAGATCTATATGTATAAGGTATACACATATGTACTTAGAAGTATCTAATATATATTTATAAATCTATCTATAAATAAGACATTGATGTGCAATTGAAAGGTGATCTGAAAAGAGCACTCAGAAGGAATTGTACAAGTGCTCTATGACGGGCCCAGAGAGATAGCACAGCGGTGTTTGCCTTGCAAGCAGTGGATCCAGGACCTCGCATATGGTCCCCCGTGCCTGCCAGGAGCTATTTCTGAGCAGACAGCCAGGAGTAACCCCTGAGCACCGCTGGGTGTGGCCCAAAAACCAAAAAAAAAAAAAAAAAAAAAAACACACCAAACAAACAAACAAAAAAACCAAGTGCGCTCTATGACCCGAGGAGAGAGATTTTTCTAAAGTAAGGTTAAGGGCAAATGAATGGACTTTAGAAGATGCTTTCCGGGTCTTGTCCATATACCTCAGGCTTTCCTATTGGAGTGCCAGTTTGGTGTCAAATTACAAGCATCCACATCCTTTTTGCTAGGGGCATTGAGCCTGTTCTGCCCATGCACTTGGCTTGCTGGCCGAAGACAGGAGGGAACTGGAATATAAACTCCTCAGACCTGTGTCTTTTGGGAGGCCTGTGTGAGCAGCTGTTGTGCACTGGTTCCAGACTTGGCCCACACACTCAAGGTTTGTCACTGGGCCAGTGGGTCAAGTTGGAAGCTGGGTTCATTACACACCCTGTGTTAGCAGTCTTCACTTCTCTTTCTTCCTTCCCAACATCCCCTGAGGACATTCATCCCTTTCCAAGGAAATTATTCATATTCAACTCCTCTTCTCCAAGTCAGCTCCTGGGAGGCAGGTATTCCTCTGCTAAAGGAGGGGAAAGGAATGTAATGATAAGAGAGAATAAGTGAGGGGCCAGAGCTGTGGTGCAAGCAGTAAGGCGTTTTGCATTGCCTGAGCTAGCCTAGGAAGGACTGTGGTTTGATCCCCTGTCATTCCATATGGTCCCCCAAGCCAGGAGTGGGTTTTGGGTATGCCCAAAAAAAAGAAAATAAAGTGAAACAAAGAAAAAAAGAGAGAATAAGTGAGGAAATCAAGGCGCTGATATGTTTCAGTTTTTATTTCGATTTGGGAAGACTTGATTGGGGTAGAGAAATGTCCATGGTCAGAGTCAGGCTTGTAAATTCATGTTAGCTGCTTACTGAGACAGATGGCAGATGGGAAACAGGAAACTTCTGGACATCCAACAACAAAGGGGGACGAGAGCTGGAATCAAACAGCAGTGATGAGCACTGCTGACCCTGCAACCAGAATCATCTTCCATCCTTCTCACCTCAGTGAAATTATCCTCCAACTTAGTCAGCTGGAAAACTCGTTCTTCCAGGCAGAGGTGGGTGGGAGTGGGGGGTGGGGAGTGTCAGTAGTCAATGGGTAGATATGAGGGTCGAGGGTTCTGAAATATAGAAGACAGGTAGGATATTTCCCCAGATAAGTAGGTCTGGTAGCAAGTGAATTAATTTAAACTTATATCAGCTCCAGAGAAACCTTGATCATGCTAGGCCAACAGTACAGTAGGTACAATGTTGGCCTTGCAATGCTCTGGCCAATGTTGATCCCCAGCATCAGATAGGGTCCCCCGAGCCTGCCAGGAGTGATCTCTGAGTATCACTGGGTGTAGCTGCAAAACAAAAATAACAACAACAAAAAAGAAAACTTAACCACTTCCTTAAGTACTTCCAAAAGTGAAAATTGATGGTCTTGCTCAGAATTTGGATACTTAGCAGAAACACTCTTTCTCCTGGAGAATCTGTATGGCAGGACACAGGGCTACTTTGGAGCATTTGAGCACATCTTCACATAAGCCTTACCCCATGTTAAAGCCCAGACCCCTAGCATTCCTCAACAGATAGAAACCAGTTGTTTTGCTCATTTACTTTAGAGGCTCTTTCAAAGTGGATTCTCCATCAGCACGTGATTAAATTGAATTTCCCTTAGCAGCTTTCTGATGCTAATTGATGACTCCAGCAGTATGAGAAAGACACAAGTAGAGGGAAATTTTCTGTGAGATTAAGTGATTGGAGCTTCTGGGCATGTTGTTTGGGGAACACCCTACAGAGTATACTTTTGGCTCATTGCTTGAGGATTACTCCAGCAGTTCTCAGGGGACCTTGTAGGCACTAGGGATGGAACTTGGACAAGTGCTCCAGTCCTTTGAGTCATCTCCTAGGCCCTTAAGATAGCTTTTATGCACAAGGCATCTTATTTTTTTTTTTAATTTTTATTTTGATCATATTGGCTTACATGTCTTTCACGGCAGTATTTTCGGTACATATTAACATTGAATCGGAATTTCCATCACCAATTTGTCCTCCCCCCATTCCAGTTCCCTTTCTGCAACCCAATATATCCACCATCACCCCCCCAGGCTGCTAGAGTAGGTGGTCCCTCTTTGTCTAGCTTGCTATTAGTGATCATATATCTGTTTGGTCACTGGTACCTTCCCTCATTTCCCCCTCTATTTGAGAGGCGGAGCTAGATAATTCAAGTTATGTAGTTTTGTTTGAAGGAAAGAAAAGGAATAGAATGGGGTAAATAAAATAAAACAAAAATAAAATAATCTAAAAATGGGGAGAGTCCTTCTAGAGGCTTTCAACCTCAGTTTGAGAGAGGACATGAAAAGGTAATTGAAACACACACAATACAGAAAGAAATATCAAATTAAATATCCAGTGAGCACTACAGCAATAAAGACAAGCACCCACAATAGTATTGGTCCTGAATTCAAACGACAAGCATCTTATTTTTCCAGTGCAAAAAAAAAAAATATTGCTTACACCTGGGGCTGCTCTAAAGATCAAATTAAGTCACATAATGTTTATAAATTGCTGGCACAGTGCTTAGGCCAAAATGCTTTAATTTTACCACTCTAGGTACCGTTTTTCAGCAAGTATAAGAAACCGTGATTAGATACCACTTTGTTATTTACTACCTTCAAGGAAAAATAAAAATGCTGCCACTTAACTCATGAACACTGCTAACTGTGGGAGTGCAGGTCTCACATGTATAAGGCCAGGGGGTCAGTGGTTAAAGGTAGGAATGGAGGAAATTGCCTTAAACTGGGACATAAGGCCTCAATGACAGAATTGCATAGTGTCTGACATATCACTGCTTTGAACTTCCTTTTCTCTATTTCAAGGAAATGTGTCTAATTTCAGTTGCCTGGCTTGATGTGTGATGAGAAATGCTTTTGTATATGATTTGAGAGCCAGTATTTTGGTCTTAATAGCATCTCAGAAAGAAAAGCAGACACTGTCCTGACATGCAAACAAACCCTCCTTTATCTGAACATCTATTTCTCCCACTTTGTCCTTCTGACATGGCCTCCCATCTCAGGTCAGATTGTCTCGAACAATCTTAGCTGCAATTTGAGAGCAGCCCTGAAAAAGGGTCAGCTCAGTCTCTGCAGATCTTAACCAACGCCCACCATCAGAAGACACTGAAACAATGAATAGAATCTCCTGCCCGTCTTAGTCTCAGAAGAGATTTGGCACACCATGATCTTCCTATGAGAACAAACGGTTTTGATGCCATATCTTCATGTGTTCTTCTCTCCCACGGGTTGCCAGAAATCCTGCTACAGAAGGGATATGTGGGCTGTTCTGACTTGCCCCTGTTCTGACTGGCCAAACTCTTTATACCTCCACCTTTGGACAAAGAGCTCCATTATAGTTGAATAAATTACCTGGAAGACCTGGCATTCAACTTAGCCGTTCCTGATACACTATAGGAAAGCAGCAATGCTATTCCAATTCAGACCAATAGGCAGAATTTGAGGGTGGCGCTCTCAAGAGGTTTTGATCTACAAGTTTCCAGTGTAGCTAAAATTGTTTGTTTACTTAGTTTGGGGCCACACCCTATGGTGCTCCTGAGCTATTCTGTATGGGGTGCTTGAGGTCGCTCTAGGTGATGCTCAGGAGACCGTGTGGGACCAGGGATTGGGCCCCACATGCAGGGCCAGGGCTCGTGCATGCAAGGCATGCATTCCAGCTTTTGGAATCATGTTCCTGGCCTTCCTCTTTGTAGAGTTCTGGGGATCAAAACCCGAACCTCATGCCTAGGCAGCATGTGCTCTAACACTGAACTATCTTCTCAGTTTGCCTGAAAAATCTTTTTCAAGTTTCTTGTGGATGCTGCTGTGACCACACCCCTATCCAGGACAGATTTAGTAGCACAGATACAGAGAGATCAGCAGAGCACCTGAAACCTCTGGATGGTATGTTTGGGTGGGAACTTCTAGAAGCACAGGCTCCATGGGGCCAAGTTCATCTTGCAATGGGTATGATACTGCTCTGTTCATGCAGAGGGATGGGAGGACTTGAAGAGAGTCATGTGGAGATAAGGATGGTAAGAGGGTTCTGCCCTCAGAATCACCCCCAAAACATGTCATCCCCTCAGATCTCCAGGGGCTGGAGCACATCTGGTGGTACTCAAGGCTACTTCTGGTTCTGTGCTCAGGGATCACTCCTGATAGTGTTTGGGGGACTAAATGCAATGTCAGGAATCAAGCCATAGTCAGCTGCACGAAAGACATGAAACTTAACCCCTATTCTCCAGCCCAAAATTGAACTATCATTTTGTTTGGTTTTTGGATTTTTGGGGGGTACACCAGGCAATACTTAGGGGTTATTCTTGACTCTGCACCAATTACTATTCCTGGCAGTGCTTAGGAGATCATATGGCTTGCCAGGGATTAAACCTAGGTTAGCATGCAAGCCAGATGCCTAATCCATTGTATCATCTTTCCAATTCCAAATAAAGAGCCAGGAGTCAATTTTAGGCATCACTGGGTGTGGCCCAAACACCAAAGACAAATAGACAAAAATATTTTCAGGAACATTGTTCCAATCATTTTCATCAGTACTCTGATAATTAGGTTTTAATTACTCCCATTTTAGAGATAAGGGTATGAGGCTCACTCAGGCAGGTAAATAAACTAAGGTCATACAAAACCAGTGTTTGATACCCCAAACCAAAGTGTCTGATTGATATCAAGTGCTCTTTGTGCCTACTAAGTCCGTAATTACTTCCAGAAACTGAGATTCAGGTGGAAAATAAGTCATTGAGACTCTTGTTCTCATGGACCTTATGTTCTAACTAGTAAACACATAAAATAGTCAAATTGTTAAATATTGCTTTTTTGATCTCAAGTCGTATAATGAATGGATTAGGAAAACAACACAATAGGGGGAAATAGTTTTGATGAGGTAAAGGTCCCTTTCTGCTGGGGATAGAAATGTTCGTAGCACAAAGCAGAAATCCTAAATTGAGAACATATTGGCAAAGAAGCAGGGGAAGATGTCTTGACAATCAAAGAAGAACTTGTATATTCAGTGGGATCTTGGTGGTTGAGCTGGAGGGTTGCGGAGGAAAAGAGGCACAAGGAGGCCAAAGAAATAAGTATGTCTTTGTCCCCAGGTTTCTTTCATTCAAATTCCACCATGTACCTTATCATAAGAATTGCTCAATTGCCACTAGTATCTTCTTTGCTTATCAAGAGATAAAAAAAAAAGTCCAGTCCAGTGTTACTGGTTCTGGAAGTTCATGTTTTGGGTGTTCTTGTATCAGAGGGGCATTTATGATAGAGCTTGGTGGACCATATGGTACCAGGAATCAAACCTGGACTCAAACATGCAAAAAGTGTGCTCCAGACCTTTGCACCATCTCCTGGACTCTGGAACGAATGTTTTATAGAAGTAGGTTTGCTGTAGAAACACTATGAGAACCTAATATGTATCTTCTAAACACTTTCTATTGTTCACCTGCAAGCTAGCATTGGAGAATCAGACATTGTTTGCAGCTAATATTTGCTGAGTTAAGAAAACATGATACTTTCTTTTACAAAATACATGCTTCCTTGCAATATATCCATCCCAAGGTTGAGAGGACTAGAGCATTGGAATGATATATGCTCCAAGGTATGAAGGGAGACACCTAGTCTAGGTTGTCCCATGGCTGCAGAATTTATGGACTAAGCCCTTGGTTTTGTTAGAAACTGACTGACAGATTTTATAACTGCAAAATCATCTGAGGTCAAGTGTGAACAAATTGATGAATGGCACCTGTCAGCGATCCTCAAAGATTGTTGCCCTAACAAATTCTCTTATCAGGAGGCCAGGGTTTTGAGTTGACTTTTTTTCCAGTAGGATGAAAGCTGGAATTTGGGCACTATATTCGATCATTTGGAGCCACCGCAACAATGCTTTGATAAACAGGGATCATCTCCAGGACTCAGGTGAGACAGAGACTTCACTAACCCATGGATTGTGCACAAGACTTTCTAATAAGAAACAAACACTAAATATACCTGCTCTTTGTTTCCCTTTGCATGGCCAAGAGTTGTCCCTGAACAGAGATAGGAGTAATTTCTGAGCACTGCAAAAAAAAAAAAAAAAAAAAAGATTATAATGTGATGGTAGAATAATCTATTAAAATTTGTGATTATGGGCCCGGAGAGATAGCACAGCGGTGTTTGCCTTGCAAGCAGCCGATCCAGGACCAAAGGTGGTTGGTTCGAATCCTGATGTCCCATATGGTCCCCCGTGCCTGCCAGGAGCTATTTCTGAGCAGACAGCCAGGAGTAACCCCTGAGCACCACCAGGTGTGGCCCAAACACCAAAAAAAAATTATGATTAATTGACACTATGAATACATTGCCTTAAATAACCTAATATCTTAGAACAATTGCTATTATCCTTTCACTGAAATAAAAAATCACTAAAAATTCCAATTAATTTTTGGAAGGTGGGGTTGGGCCACATCTGTTAAAGGTCAGGGCTTATGCCTGGCTCTGTACTCTGGGATTACTTCTGGCATGTCTCATAGAACCATATGGTTCATTCTCATGCAAGTATCATACCCAGGTCAGCTTTGTACAAATCAAGCAGCATATCACAGTAATATCACTCTGGCTCCCCAAATTTATTCAACATTTTATGCAAAGATTCTCCTCGAACAATAGTCAACAATACAACAGAATGATGATGGTGAAGAGGAAGAGGACAATGAAGGCAATGATGGGGAACACAACCATTTCTGCCTTTTATTGAGAGCATGGTATTTGCCAGTACCTCAATAGGTTTTAGCTCCTTTGATAAACACACAGATTCCTGTGTAGTGGATACGATGCTACCATAGTGTACTAATACTAACTGCAGGTGTAATTAGTATTAGACAGAAAATAAATTCAGTAACATGCCCCAAGGTATGAGTTATCTGTCTAAGATCATTGAGATAGAGGAATAACTAGAAGCAATTCCTGGGCATACAACCAAGAATACAACCAGAACACTGCCCAGTGCAGCCCCTAAACAAAAATCTTCCCCATGTACCCTCCTGACTCATCCATTGCTCCACAACTTTTCTGTCTTGGCTTACCTCTGCTCTTGCCATTTCTTCCTGAGCTTGAACTTTCGACATCAAGTTTTAGTGACTTTTACATGGGTACTAGCTCTCAGAGCTAGATGTGCTCAACATTTTAATATAAAATAAAGATCACTAGGTAGTATATGACCAATTTCTTGGCATACTTAGTCAAGCTCAACCAGAAGCCCTGTGAAAAGTATCTAATGCTGAGTCAGAAAGATATTACTACTGATAGGACACTTATCTTGGATGCTGATAACCAGGCTTAGTTTCATTCCCAGTACTACATGTGTGTTTGGTCCTCCAAACCAGAAACTGGAGTGACCCCCGAGCACAAACCAGGAGAATGCCCTGAGCATGGCCAGGAATGGCTACAACCTAAACACCCTAATCTTGAGCATGTGATTAGAGGAATTGAGAGAGAAAAAAATTCACATCTCTCTTCATTAGTAATTCAACTTCTAGTAATTTATGTTAGGATATTACTGAATAGTCAGAATGATTATAGAATAATATTTATGGCAGGATCATTCATGTTAAGGTAGTAATACAAACTCACAAATGGCATCAATTTTTAGTAACATGGTTTTGCAAATCCTGTTATAGTGGTCTAGTATAATACTGAGTAGTTACTCAAAATGTTGGTAAATAATTGTTTTTGTTTTTATTTTTGGAATATGTGTTGCTAAAGCAAGCACTTTTGTTTCTGTTTTGGGTCATATTCAAATTACTCCTGCCTCTCGAATCAGGGATAATTCAAGAGGGGTTCAAGATCATATTGGTGCTGGAGATTGAACTTGGGTTATCCATGTTTAAGGCAAGCATTCTACCCATTGTAGTACCACGTTGGCCTCCAGTGGTAAATATTTGTATTCATTGATGTGAAAAATAACTTCATGGAGGATGTGTTTTTTTATTGGCTGGAGAAGTGGCTCAGTGATAGGGCTTATACCTCAACTATATGAAGTCTTATGTTTGGTCTCAAGCATCAAAAATAAGTGCATAAATAACGACATGACTTTAAAAAATAATCTAAAAGTATGTCACTATGTATTTTAAGATGGGATCTATATTCTAGAACAGTGGTTCCAGAAATGTTGTCCCTGGACAAAGACCACTGGTATTAATTCAGAAAATGAAATACTTGATGCTACCCCAGATTTGCTCAATCAAACTACTGTGGTGGATTTAGCAACCTGGTTTGATACGCTTTCCAGGTGACTCTATTGCTCTGATGAGCACTTTTGACATGAGAAAAAGAGGAGGCTTTGAAATATATTTATAACAAATGTGTGAAAGCATTGTTTCCTGGGACCTGAGAGATAGCGATTTGGGTGCTTTCTTTGCACACGGCCAAGCCTGTCTAATCCCTGGAACTACATACAGTTCCCTGTGCACCACCAGGAGTGAGCCCTGAGCACTGCTTCATGCCACAAAAATAGGTAAACAAACACGTAAGAGAAAACTGATTCTCATTTATTATTTGAACAAAGGTCAATACTAGGGTGTTAATTATAGTACACTGTAGTAGAAAAATCCAGCCCAAAGATTTTAAGCAATAGGTACATTTACTTCTTCACTTATATGAAAAAGGGCGGGTTTTAGAATGGACCTGAGGTCTCCATGCTTATATCTTCATCATCGTTGCTTTGTATTGGGGGGGGGGTCATACCTGGAAATGTTCAGGGGATATTCATGGCTTTGCACTCAGGGATTTCTCCTGGCATCTCAGGGTGGGAGGTGGGGGCTACACGGGATGCCCAGGATCAAATCTGAGTTGGCTACACACAAGGTTAATCCCTTACCCACTGTGCTATCTCTGTGGTCCCTCCATGTTCAGATCTTGTGGTGCTTTTGTTGTCCTTTTCCCTGTATGTGCTTCACTTTCAGCTGTCATTTAATTGGCTTCCTGCAGTTCCATACAAGTACTCAGATAAACTACACTCTGATGCAGAAAGAACCACTCTGTAGTCTTTTTTAACAGTATAGAAATTATTCTTTGGAATCCTTGACTCATTCGGCAGAATTTTCCTCATTTCTCATTGGCTAGAGCATGCCATATGCTCAACCCTCCTGTAATCATTAATTAAAAAAAAAAAAGAAGACTATGTCTTTCTTAGGAAAGGACTAAGGAATGTTTTAGGCTTTACCTCCATCTATTGAGATCAAGTCACCTTCCTTAAAGAACAGGCTTCAGCAAAATTAAGGATTTGCTAATAAGGAAAAGAGGGCAAATGACTCCATAGGTATCAAATCCTTTGCTAACTGAATCTAGCCCAGTATTTGCCTCTACTTTGAGAGGACCCTGAGGTTCTCAGGGGGCTTTTCCCTGCATGAGGATCATGCAGTACTGGGCTACAACAGGGACCCTGTGAGCCACTTCCTCAGCCCTAATAATACCTCACTGGGGTGCCAAAGTGTGCAGCTCCTAAGTGGAACGATCCTTTGCCAACCTGGCCAGTTATTCACTGCAAGGGCCTAGGGATAGGACGCCGTTCAGACTCTCTGACGCTGCAGATACCTGGGCCAACCCAGTGGTGTTCAGAGGATCAAGTGGTGTCAGGAATAGTTCTGCCTCCCTTATAAGTGCTTTGTACTTAAACTGCCATGAGTTACTTGTTAGGCATGATAGAAAATGGGTTTGTGCACCTGTGTGTGTGTGTGTGTTTTCTTTCTCAAGTGTTCTTACTTTGGAACAAAATCTGAGTCTTTAGCGGAAAAAGGTACAGGTATTAAATGTCAAATGTACATTTAGCATTTTACATCTGCCGCACACAATGACAAGGGTTGGTCCCTGCCACTAAGTATGTTCTCCAAATACCACCAGGACTGATAGATACCTGAGTACAGAGCCAGGAGTAAGCTTAATCACCCCCAGATTTGACCTAAAACCAAATTTTAAAAAGAGGGAAGAAAAAAGCAAACCAACTACGTTGCTGCTAGGAAAGAGAGCAAACACAAAACAATACAGTGCCCAATTCAATTTCTATGAAAATCAAAAATAGGCTAAATTAATCTGGATCTATAGAAGTCAGAATACTTGTTATACCTGCTTGGACTAGAAAAGAAAAACTTTGAGTGTGATTTATTTTTTGAGACAAACAGCCTTTTTCATTAAAACAATGAAGTACTTGCAAATGAAGAGCCTACCTACTCTGTAGAATAGAACAAAAACCTAAAAATAGACCCAAGTTTTTATGATAATGTAGCATATAATAAAGGCACAACTTAAATCCCTAGGGCAAGAAATAGATTTTTAATAAATGGTGCTGAGTTAACTGGGAAGCCAATTATAAAAGATAAAGTTAAAATTAAATGCTTACTTCACACCAGGAACCGTAGCGGTGGCGCAGGGCATAAGGCGTCTGTCTTGCCTGTGCTAGCCTAGAACGGTCTGCTGTTCGATCCCCTGGCATCTCATATGGTTCCCCAAGCCAGGAGCTATTTCTGAGCACATAGCCAGGAGTAACCCCTGAGTGTCTCTGGGTGTGGCCAAAAAAAGTACCAAATGTATTACAGAGCCAAATGGAAAATAAAAGTGAAATTCTATAACTGATAGCAGAAAGCATGAGTAAACTTATTGACCTAAGCATGGGAATTTAACAATGATTCAAAATAATGATTCAAAATCGAACCCCCAAAGATAGAAGAGTGATAAATTTCACATTATATATATATCCATATATATATATATATATTTTGTTTGTTTGTTTTGTTTTTGGGCCACACCCGGCATTGCTCAGGGGTTACTCCTGGCTGTCTGCTCAGAAATAGCTCCTGGCAGGCATGGGGGACCATATGGGACACCGGGATTTGAACCAACCACCTTTGGTCCTGGATCGGCTGCTTGCAAGGCAAACGCTGCTGTGCTATCTCTCCAGGCCCTCACAGTATATATTTTATGACTGAAAAAGACTAAATATAGAATTAAAACACCAGGAGATCATATTTTTACCATAGATTACAAACAAATATACTATAGACTAATATCTCTAAAACAAAATTGGGGGTTTGAGTGGTAGCACAGTGGTAGGGAGTGTGTCTTACACGTGGCTGACCCAGGAAGGACTTGGGTTCGATCCCCAGTATCTCATATAGTCCCCCAAGTCAGGAGCACTTTCTGAGCACAAAGCCAGGAGTAACTCCTGAGTGCCGCTGGATGTGGCCCAAAAAACAAACCAAGAAACAACACAAAGCATTTGTGACTATTTTCTTCAAAATTTTATTTATGCACAATGATTTATAATGCTGTAATTATAATGTTTGAGGGGCTGGAGTGATATCACAGATATTAACCACTGTGCCTGAATTTAATCCTGGTACCCTATATGGTTCCCAGAACCCCACTAGTATTAATACCTGAGTAAAAAGCACTGAATAAGCACTGACACCACCAGGTGTGGCCCCAAAACAGAACAAAACAAAATTTAATAATAAACTATAATGAGGAATACACTGTTCCAATATCACATCCACCACCTGTGTCACAGCCCTTCTGCCAGTGCCTAAAGGTCCCTTCCAGTCTTGGCAAACTTAGTTCTCTTGGGCAACTCACAGGGCCTGTTACCATAAATCATTTGTTACTTTATTTATTTATTTTTATTTATTTTTACTTTTTTTGGTTTTTGGGTCACACCCGGCAGCACTCAGGGGTTACTCCTGGCTCTATGCTCAGAAATTGCTCCTGGCAGGCTTGGGGAACCATGTGGGATGCTGGGATTCGAACTACTGTCTTTATGCATGCAAGGCAAATGCCTTACCTCCATGCTATATCTGCGGCCCCTATTTTCTTAAATTTTTATGGTGAAGTTTTTCTTTATTTCTTTGTATTTCCTTATTTTCCACGTATGAGAGAAATCATTCTGTTTCTCTCCATATTTAGATGTCTAGAGGCATGATAGTCTCTAGATCCATCCATGTAGCAGACAATTGCATGATTTCATATTTTTTATATGTAACTGAGTAGTATTCCGTTGTATATACTCGTATACTGGTTTCTTTATCTGTTCATTTTTCTCTTGAGCACTTTGTTTGATTTGGTATCTTACCTATTGTGAATGATGCTACAATAAACATAGAAATGCAAATATAATTTCTACAGATATTTTTTATTTTTATGTATTATTTTTGTTTTTTGGGTCACACCCAGCAGCATTCAGGGGTTACTTCTGGCTCTACGGAGCTCAGAAATAGCTCCTGGCAGGCTTGGCATATGGGATGCCAGGATTCAAACCACCATTCTTCTGCATGCAAGGCAAAGCCCTACCTCCATGCTATCTCTTCAGCGCCTCCACAATTTTTTTTTTTTTTTGATTCTTGGGATATATGTCAGAAAATGGAATTGCTGGGTTAACTTTTAGAGACGTCTTTATACTGTTTTCCATAGAGGCTGAACCGGTCTACATTCCCACCAACTGTGGCTTTCCCTAAAATCCCAACCAGCTTTGGCTGTTTCAATTCTTTTTTATTAAGCAGTTTTTTTAATTCATTAATTTATTGGTTTCTGGGCCACACTCAGTTATGCCCAAGGATTACTTCTGGTTCTGTGCTCAGAAATTGCTCCTGGCAAGCTCGGGGGGACCATATGGGATGCTTGGAATCAAAACTGGGTCTGTCTCAGGTCAGCCTCATGCAAGGCAAATGCCTCACTGCCATGCTATTATCTCTCTGACCCATGTTTCAGTTCTTTTGGATATGTGCCTGCCTTACCAGTGTGAAGCAATAACTCTATTTTAATTTGCATTTTCCTGATAAAATGAAGAGAATGCTTTCTTTTGTTTGTTTGCTTGCTTGCTTGTTTTTGGGTCACACCCGGCTGCACTCAGGGGTTACTCCTGGCTCTGTGCTCAGAAACTGCTCCTGGTATGGGTGGGGATGGGATGCGATGCCAGGATTCGAACCACCATCTGTCCTGTGTGCAAGGTAAATGCCCTACTGCTCTGCTATCACTCGGGCCTCCTTTTTTAAATTTAATTTAATTTTAAAAAAATTTTTAATATATTTTTCAGCTCTTCCTCCATTTTATAATAAGGTTTTTTTGTTTTATTTTTAAGGTTTTTGGGGTCTTGGAAGACCACGCTGGCATTACTCATGGGCTATTCCTGGCAATGCACTCAAAACTTATTCCTGGTGGTGCTTAGGAAACCATATGAGATGTAGATAGAACCCAGGCTAGCCGCATGCAAGTCAAATTCCTACCCACTGCACTATTTCTCTGGCCCCTTTGGTTTTAAATTTTTGCATAAAACGTTTTTTAAAAATAATATCTTTATTTAAGCACCATGATTGCAAACATATGTAGTTGGGTTACAGTTATAAAAAAGAACATCCCCCTTAGAGGAAAGACACATGACTAATTACCTCCTCACTTCCCTCATACCTTTGGCCTTGAAACTTAATTACATGTTATTAAAATTCACCCCACCTCAGTGGGGGAGAGATATACAGGGATTAAGGCCTTGTCTTGTATGCTGCCATCTCTAGTTGGAATTCTTGACCCAACATATAGGTCCCCTACATACCGTCAGGTTCACTCCTCTGCTCAGAGCCAGTGATAATCTCTGAGTGCTGCCAAGAATGGTTTAAACACACAGACAAGCACATCCACGCTTATAATTCCCTCCTGATTAAATAACCAGATGTAAATTAAAATAATACTGAAAGTCCAGGGTCTCCCTGGTTTAAAGGGCTAGTGTGTAGGCCCTAACTACCAAGCTGATGCATCCCCCAGTGCCTCTAAGTGTGACCCCAAAGTCAAACTAAACAAAAAAACATTGACATATCATTTCCTACCTGTTCCATTTTGAAAAATTAAAAATCATGACAACTTCACATATTAGCACAAAGGAGTTGGGGAAATGGACACAATCCTAGTAGGAAAGCTCACTGGAAGCTCGCAGAGTACAATTACTATGGAGGAAATCTGGAAATACCTTACCTGAAAACCTTTCTAGAATTTGTACTGAACATACATCAACAATACAAAATCCATTCACAGTTCTTTCTTAAGGCGCTATTTGTGATGGTCAAATATGGGAGACAGCTAGTGTGTGCAGACGGAGGACAGCAGTTGGATTGTCTAGAATAGGTTCTAACAGAGGGGGTTTGTGCTATTGTAGACAGAAGACAAGAGGGTACTGAAGTAGTTAGCAATGTGTCACACTTGAGACTACTTGAGAGAAATGCATTTTAGGTGGTGTCTTTAATCAGTGAATGCCCGAGAGTAATTAAACAAACGTCAAGGATAACACACCAATTTTCTATAAGTATAGTGGCCTTAATGGTATCATCCTTGATATGTTGTCTGCTGTTGGCCAAATGTTGTCAGGTCAGGCAGAACTATAAAATATATTGCTAGAGGTTATTTTCAGTGAAAAAAAAAAGTCACTCCAGCTTTTTTAAGCGAGTTGTTTGCTTGGATGATTTTCCTCCAGCCTTTTATTTTGTGACTATGTTTGTTCTGACTATTTAGATGTGTTTCTTGTAGGCAGCAGAATGTTGGCTTCAGCTTTTTGATCCATTTTGCCACTCTGTGTCTCTCTTTTCGTTTTTTTTTTTTTTTTTTTTTTTTTTGGGTGACACCTGGCAGCGCTCAGGGGTTCCTCCTGGCTCTATGCTCAGAAATCGCTCCTGGCAGGCTCGGGGCACCATATGAGATGCTGGGATTTGAACCTTCTGCATGCAAGGCAAACACCTTACCTCCATGCTATCTCTCTGGCCCCACTCTGTCTCTTAATGCATTTAGTCCGTTGATATTAAGAGAGTTTATTGTCATTGGTATTTGATGTCATCTTTGTGTAGAAGTTTGCTGTGTCTCTTGGTCTGTCTTGGACTTGTAATTTTTGATTCCAGGATTAGAATAGGGAAGGAATAGGATGAAATTAGAATTTCTGATGGCTTCAAAAGGTAAGAAACCTCTAAAAGTTTGATGGGGCTCATTTAAAGGATACAGGAGGCAATAGCAAGGCACTTTAATGACCAAGCCTCGAACATCTGAACTGTCAAAGAAAGATGGAGAATAATGGAGTGTCACAAAGAATAATCTCTATGAGAAACCAATGATATTAATAATCAGTTTACATCATTAAATTAAAAGATGCAGTGGTGAAAGGGCTGCCCTTCCTTACAGTAGAGTTTCAATTCATAAATGTAGATTATGTAATGAAAATAGAAAATTACCATTTGGCAAGTAGTAAGAGGAATGCTAAAGTTATAGTATATAATTAGTATGTGCAGCACTCTATTTATATGGTCTAAAAAAGCTCCAAAAACAAATACTAATCAGAAGTAACTTAGAATTGTAGAATCCGATATGTCCCACCTTTATCATGGAATCAAGAATAAGACAACTAAAGATACTTCATAATGTTCGGCTAGGTAGTAAGTGCCAAGAAGGGCCCAATGTCATCACTTTTATGGCATTCTTGCTAAAAGCACAGAATTAGAATTTAATCATGAGGAAACATCATACAAACCTACATAAGAATGTCATAGATGTCTTTTACAATGTCATCAAAAACAGGAAGATGGAGGAACTGTTCCAGATTGGAGTACACTACAGAGACATGACAACAGGATACAATGTGTGAACCTGGCTTCAATTCTGGACCAGAAAAAGAATTTTAGTGGAATAATTGAAATAAGGTCTGTGGAGTAGTTAATAGTATTGTATTAGTGTTAATTTCCGGGTTTTGATCATTTTTCTAAGATAAGGAAACATGGTAAAGCTTGAGAAAAGTGGGTAAAAAGGTAGACAGGAATTCTATGTATTATGTGATTTTTTAAAAAAAATATGCAGTTAAATTATTTTAAAATGAAAATTGTAAAAAGAAGACGAATATTAGATTTGGGGGCAGTACTAACTGGGAGGCAGGGAGAAAAACTGAGGTATTAGATTTATTCCTTATCCTAATCTGAGTTGTGAGTATATGGTTCATAAATCATTAAAGCAGTATACTTAGTTGGACACATTCTTCTTTTAATGTTCTATTTCTCCATCTTTTTTTTATTTGTATTTTTTTTTTGGATCACATCCGATGGTGCTCAGGTGTTACTCTTGGCTCTGTGCTCAGAAATAGCTCCTGGCTTGGGGGGCCATATGGGGTGTCGGGGATCGAACCTGAATTCATCCTGGGTCAGCAGCATGCAAGGCAAGTGCCCTACTGTTGTGCTACCACTCTGGCCCTACTCCATATTTTTAAAAAAAGTTAAAGAATCAACTTTGGGGAGCTGAAAAGATTGTAAAGGGGTTGGGGTACTTGGTGACTGGAGCTAGTTTCAACACATTATATGTGGTCTCCAAAGCACCACCTGGTACGGTCCCTGAGCACAGAGCCAGGTGTAAACCCTGAGCACTGAAAGGGGTAAATAACCGCCCCCCAACCCATACATTCATATATACAAACATGGAACCAAGTGAAACTGATGAGCACTTTGATTTGTATTGGCTTAGGCTCCAAAAAAGTCTGGAGACAACACAATTTATTCTCATAATCCTATCAATACAAGTTCCTGGGAGAGAACTCATCGGATGTGGAATTCATAGCTCACGCCAGCATATTCTAGGATGAGAAACATTGTGTAAGGTGATTTTTTTTCAAACTTCATTTATTTTCCATGTCAGTATAGTGAATACAATTTTGCATATATAGTATGTATTTATATATGTATAATATAATGTGTATTATATATAATATATAATATAATATGTATATATATATATATATATATATATATATATATATATATATATATATATATATATATTAGGGGTACACTGCCAGTGCTCAGGGGTTATGCTCTTAGTTCAGTGCTTGAGGACTGCTCTCTGGCAGTGCTGGAGTGGAACCCAGACCTCCTGAACACAAAGCATGTAACCTGTTGAACTCTCTCTATGGTCTATTAAAAGGAAAAAAATTTAGCAAAAGTTATAGCCTTCAAAGAAAACACCCATAAAATGTTGAAAAGATATGTGTTCTTTTTTATGCACTACAGACAAAGTCTTGGATTGAACGATAACTTTCCTGAGGCCTAGAGCTGGTCTTATGCCAGGAAACTTCAGGGGTAGGATCTCTTTGTATTTAGGCCAAGGTTATTCCTTTCCATGCCTCTCATATTTTGGTGGGCCTATGCAAACAACAATTGCCACTCTAACACCGTTTTTACTGTGCTCCTTTGACTCTAATCCTTAAAACGCACCCACTTAAAATTTGAGGTTAACTTAAGCTAATATGCATGTACATGGAAATGTAAAAAATACTATGCCTCTAATGTTTAAGGAGTTACGTAAGTTTGATGGCTTTAGATTGCCTTGTGTGCTGTTAAGAAATATTATAATGTGCTACAATCTGGAGACTTGAGGGACAAAGTAATTGCACATGGATTCTGTTTTATTTATCTTAACTTTCTTTGGTGAAAGTTCAAAGTTAAGATATCAGCAAGGGGACTTCTTCTGATAATTATGTTATGGGTGATTGTCCTTCCACTGTAACTTTACCTTATCCTCTTTCTTTGCATCTTTTGTTCTCATAATTCAAAATAAAAAAATTAAAAAAAAAAAGGAAAAAAATTGTGTCTTATGAAGTGTGAAGACTTTAGCTACCAGGTAGTAGCTGGTAAAAGCAGCCTCTCAAAGCCATATGTATTTTATTTATATATCCATGATGCTTCCTGCTTTTCATCACTGCCACAAACAGGAAGTTCTGACTTGCATTTTATTTTTAAATCAATTCCAAATGGTTTAATAATTATAGTTGTTAAAGTCTGCTTTATGGACTTTTTATGGTTTTTAGCTGTACCCTATATTTTTTTAAATGCCTAATCAAGGAAAAAGATGAACATTTAGTCTTAATGAATAATCTGACTTCAAATGATGGAGGAAAAAATCTTCCAATATAATCTTGAACACTTTGGTAATGGTGAGGTGAAGTAACTGTACGCCATTATCATTATAAACCATTATCTTAGTAATAATAAACTTTAACTATATTATGAAATAAAAACCTTGTATCTAGGGACAAAAATCTTGAAATTTAGATTTTTATTAACATGATTTATTTTTCTTCTTTTGCTAATTTCTAATCTCCACCTCATTTATTTTCCCTTGAATTTAAGTTGAGTGCCTATCACTAATCATAATGAAAGAACAGAACCAGTTCAGACAAACTCATTGTCAAGGCAATAGACTATGACTAAGTAATTCATTGGTAAAGTACTTCTGTGTATTTCTTTACAATACACATTACAGACTGGTTTATTGCACTTCAAACATCTTTTACTCTGATTAGTCCAGGAATTCTGAAGTCATCTCAACCTGGCCACTTAGCATAGAAATCTCTTTGTGGGCAATACAATCTGTTTTTTTAAATTATAAATGTTGGGGACAGAGAGAAAGGACAGAAAATAAGTTGCTTGATTTGCATGTGGCTAACCCAGTTTGATCCCCAATACCCTATATGGTCTGCCAAGCTCTGCCTGAGTGATCAATTTCTTTCTTTCTTTCTTTCTTTCTTTCTTTCTTTCTTTCTTTCTTTCTTTCTTTCTTTCTTTCTTTCTTTCTTTCTTTCTTTCTTTCTTTCTTTCTTTCTTTCTTTCTTTCTTTCTTTCTTTCTTTCTTTTCTTTCTTTCTTTCTTTCTTTCTTTCTTTCTTTCTTTCTTCTTTCTTCTTTCTTTCTTTCTTTCTTTCTTTCTTTCTTTCTTTCTTTCTTTCTTTCTTTCTTTCTTTCTTTCTCTCTCTCCTCTTTCTTTCTTTCTTTCTTTCTTTCTTTCTTTCTTTCTTTCTTTCTTTCTTTCTTTCTTTCTTTCTTTCTTTCTTTCTTTCTTTCTCTCTTCTTCTTTCTTTCTTTCTCTCTCTCTCTCTCTCTCTCTTTCTTTCTCTTCGTTCTCTCTCTCTTTCTTTCTTTCTTTCTTTCTTTCTTCTTTCTTTCTTTTCTTTCTTTCTTTCTTTCTTTTCTTTCTTTTTTCTTTCTTTCTTTCTTTCTTTCTTTCTTTCTTTCTTTCTTTCTTTCTTTCTTTCTTTCTTTCTTTCTTTTCTTTCCTTTTCTTTTTTTTTTTTTTTTGGCCACACCCGGCGGTGCTCAGGGGTTACTCCTGGCTGTCTGCTCAGAAATAGCTCCTGACAGGCACGGGGGACCATATGGGACACCGGGATTTGAACCAACCACCTTTGGTCCTGGATTGGCTGCTTGCAAGGCAAAAGCCGCTGTGCTATCTCTCTGGGCCCGAGTGATCAATTTCTAAGTGCAAAGCCAAGAGTAATCCCCAAGCACTTCTAGTTAAGACCCCACAATAAAAAATGAAATAAAATTTGATACACCTGGGTCACGATTTGATTTTCTGTTTTTAGTAGCATGACCTTGGGAAAATTATTTCACTTCCTCTAACCTTTATTTTTGTTAGGAAAGCAATCACCACCACCAATTTATTGTCTTTATGTTATAGGAGGGATAAACAAGGTAAAGCATGTAAAATACGAACGTAAAAACCACATACTTGTAAGAGCCAAAGAGATAACATGGGGGTTAAGGCACTTGCCTTAAATACAGCTGATTCCAGTTCCATCATTGGGATTGCATAAGGTCACTCTGACACCAAAGTCTGTGATGCAAACCTACCCTGGTCCTGAAAAAAAAAAAAAAGCTTATACTTTTGTATGTAATTGTTATTTGAATAGGCATGCACTATTTTTATTCCTACATTTTATATTTATTACTACACTTGACACTAATTCAGGCTAAGTGATACCTTGTTCATTGCTTAAATATTAAAAGACTTATTTGTGTTAAGTATGGATATGAAGAATTCTGAAGGATACAGAACCAATAACAAATAAGCAAATAAGCAAACAAATAACAGGAGGCAAGAGCAAGAAGAAGGATGGGGGAAATGGTGGGACATCCACTTCTGTGGTCTTCTCACTGGCGTCCAATTCTAATTTTGTGATTGGAGGCAATTCCATTTATAAATGAAAGCATGCTATGTTTTAAATAAATGTATTAAATCACGTGAGATACAGACTTTAAAAATTGTTGAGAGTTGAGTTTCGGTCCCGGAGAGATAGCACAGTGGTGTTTGCCTTGCAAGCAGCCGATCCAGGACCAAAGGTGGTTGGTTTGAATCCCGGTGTCCCATATGGTCCCCGTGCCTGCCAGGAGCTATTTCTGAGCAGACAGCCAGGAGTAACCCCTGAGCAACGCCAGGTGTGGCCCAAAAACCAAAAGAAAAAAAAAAAGAAAAAAAAAAAAAGAAAAAAAAAAAGAGAGTTGAGTTTCAGTAATACAATGTTCTAACACCCATCCCTTCACTAATGCTCATTTCCTGCCAACAATTTCCTCAGTTACCCTTCCTGGATCTCTACCCCTATGCCCAGCTGACTCTATGGCAGACACTTTTCTTCTCTCAGTCTTTCTCTCTCTCTCTCTTTTCATCTATCTCCCTCTCTATCTCTTTTTCTTTTAGATACAGTGATTTGCAATATTGTTAGAATATATCTCACTTTATTTCAATTTTCAGTTCTTTTTTTATTGAAACCATTGTAATCTGCAAAGTCCTTCATCGTTGAATTTCAGATATACAGTGATTTAGGACCATTCCTATCATCAGTGTCAACCTTCCTCCACCAATGGTCCTAGAGTGCTTCCTGTACTAGCACCATTGTCCCCTGGCCTGCCGGTATAACAGGCCCATTTAAGTCTAGATGATTAAAGTTTAGGTTTTTTGATCCTATTGTTGTTAACTTTGTCTTGGATATTTAGTTCTGTCCTTTTTTTTCTTCACCAATGCACTCAGTTTCCAGTTCTTGGTCAGAGTGATTGTTTTCAACTATTATTGTTTATTATAGACCCTTCTCTGTCTTAACTGCACTTTCTCCCAATCATTTCTAATGATTTTATGTTTTATTCTCATGCAATGTTTTCTTTATTTATTTTTAATAATTTTTATTGTGACCAAAAGTGAATAACAATCTTTCACAGTAATATTTGAGGTACATAGTGACAATTAATCAGGGCCATCTCACCACCAGGAGTGTCCTCCCTCCATCCCCCCTCCCAACACATGTCCCATATCTCTCTCCTTTGCCCCCTGGGATGCTCATGTAACTGTTTCCCTCTGTGTATAGCTTGTTGTAGATGGGGTATCAATTCTGTTGTTGTTGACTTTGGGTTTGGTGTTTAAGTCTGATCATTTTTAATTTCCAATCCTGGTTTGGTCCTTGTACCATTTATTTATATTTCCCCCCTCAAATCATGAGGCAGAACAAGATGATTCAAGTTGTGTGGTTCTGCTCAGAGAAGAGAAAAGAAAGAAAGAAAGAAAGAAAAAAGAAAGAAAGAAAGAAAGAAAGAAAAAGAAAGAAGAAAGAAAAATAAAGGAAAAAAACATAACAAAAAAACAACAATAACAGTAAAAAAAAGACAGTGGGGCCTGGAGAGATAGCATGGAGGTGGAGCATTTGCCTTGCATGCAGAAGGTCAGTGGTTCAAATTCCAGCATCCCATATGATCTCCTGAGCCTGCCAGGAGCAATTTCTGAGCATAGAGCCAGGAGTAAGCCTTGAGTGCTGCTGAATGTGACCCAACCCCCCCCAAAAGACAGTAACTATCAAAAAAAATGTAAAAAGCACCCAGCAAAAACAACAGAAAACAAATCACCAAATAATAACCGCAAAGGTGAAAAAGAAAGAAAAAAAGAAGGAAAAAGAGAAAAAGAAAAAATAAATCAAGACAAAAAAAGAAAAAACAAAGGAAGGAGTGCTGTTGGTGTGGCAAGGTTTTGTGTTCCCCCTTCTTTTTTTTCTTTCTTTCTTTCTCTCTCTCTCTCTTTTTTTGCATAAGCACAGTAAGTATTGGGGAATTAAGAAAGGGAATTCCCTTGGCCTAAAAGATTTAGGTCCTTGAAGCATACTGCCATGGGAACAACTACTGGCTCTGTACATGCTCATTACCATACCCCAAGGTCTTTTTATGGTGCCAGGAAACTTTCTGCTCAGTTGTGGATGATAAAATCAGGCCTCTGTAGCTAGAGATCTAGGTATTTGCACAGGTCATAGGACAAAGCCTAGGACAGAATCTTTCTTTAAGATTCTAGAAGTTCTGTTCCATCACTTTTGTTGTAATCAGTCTTTTGTAGTAAGTGGTCTTGGGTTTTTCTCAGATCCTTGGCCAAAGCCTAGAATAGAGTCTTCATTATGGTTCCAGAAGTTCTGCTTAGTCTCAGCTGTCATAGTCAGACCTCTGGAATTAGAAATCTTGATTTTTGTACAAGCCCTAGGCTAAAGCTTAGGGCAGAGTCTTTCTTATTGGTTCTAGGATAAGTTCTGCCCAGTCATGGTTGTCTAAGTCAATCTTCTGTAGTGAGTGCTCTTGGTTTTTGCACAGATCAAAGGATGACATATCTTCTGATTTCATCTTACCATTAGGTGATGAGAAAGGGCAACCTGCTCTTAGATCAAGTGGTTTTCGTTTCCTCATTGTCAGGATGTCATATCAAAACTGACACAAGTTTGTGCCAGAGCAATATTAGGAATTTCCCAGGGGGAGTTTTGTCCTGGTGTTGTCGCAGGGAACTATATCGGCTCTATGTCTGGAATCTGGGGTTCAGGGTTGGACGATCACTGTCCAATATCATGGAGTCTAAGTTGGGTCCACATGACATATGTTCAGGGTGGGAGGTGCCCCTGTATTATAAAAAGTATGAGTTCTTGTCCCTAGACAATAAGATCTTGTTTCTGTGCATAAGGTTTCCCCTTTTGAAAAAAATATCCCTCAGATGAGCGCAATCATTCTATGTCTGTCCCTCTCCCCCTGGTAAAAGCATATATTTATGCGTACTTCTCAGAAAGCAAAATTCCCTAATGGGGAAGAAAGCACTTACAGTTTGCTCTCAAGGAAGTTTAAGCCAGGCTCTCAAGTTAAGTTCTGTACACTGCATGTCCTGTTTTGGTTTTGTTTGTTTTGGCCATATCTGGCCCTGTGCGCAAGGGTCACACTTGGTGGTACTAGGGGACTATTCTTGGTGCCCAGATTCAAATCATTGTCATGGTTGCAGGTAAATGCCAGGAAAGTATATTAACCTCTATACTATCTCTCTAACTCTACTGCCTGTTGCATTTTTTTAAATTAAATTTTATTGGCACGAAACAATAACCACTCATGTATATGTGCCTGTGGCTGCTTTCCAATCACAGGAAAAATAGTTGTGACAGAGACCCTAAAAACCTAACTAATTTGCATTTTTACCAAAGAAGTTTATTCATCTTTGCTCAAAGATTAGCTACAATTTAAAGACCTCCCTGGTTCTACAACACTAGTTGTCCAAGACACCAACCTAATACCAAATTTTTTTTTCCAGGATTTTTTCACACTCTGATCAGACACATTCAGGAAATATGCTGGACCTCTGTATCCTAATAAAAACTTTAATTAAATGCTCACCATAACCACACCCCTACAGACACCCATCCTCTAGGAGATCAGTTTCATTTCACAGCCTGTCTGTACACCTCCTGAATCCTGTTAGCACCCATCCTGAGTGTACCTCATGCCTTGCATTAAACCATAATATAGCTTTATTGAAGTTTAAGTCCCCTTCAAAGGACCGAATGCCAGTTTTGAGTGCTGGAAGTCCAGGCTTAATGTCAAATTGCACTTGGGCCCCTGAGTACACCTGATGTGTCCCCCTCAAACACACACAGGTTAAGTTCCTTGGATTCACTTTTTAAAAATCACAATAAACTAAAATGAAAGAAAATTATGAGACTCGATCTCAGGAAGATGGCTTTTTATGGTTGCTGGGCACAAGACAGCACAGTAGGTAAGGTGCTTGCTTTACACATGGACAACCTGGGTTTGATCCCTGGGACCCCATATGATTCCCCAAATACCATCCATGGCAAAGTCAGGAGTAAGCCCTAAGCACAACCAGATGTAGTCCAAAACAAAAACCAAAACAAGAAAACGATGTGTGTGTGTGTGTGTGTGTGTGTGTGTGTGTGTGTGTGTGTGTGTGTGTAGGTTGGTGAATATTGGAAAGTGAACCCAGGGCCTCACACATGCAAGGTAAGCACTCTTCCATTGAGCTATATCCCCATTGGAAACTCAGGGATTTAATCATTTGCTTAAAGTTCTTGGGTAACATCTTACAGATTTTTCAAGTGCCGTGAATGAACTTCAATTTTATCTGTTTTCTTTTAGGGCCAGCTCTCTTTATCACCCATGAGCATGAGCAAATTTAAACAGAGAGAACAGGTGGGGAGGGAAACTATCCTGTCCATGACCTAAGCTGTAGCAGGTCAGCCCCTGAAGAGGTTGACTGATGGTGGGATGGAGAATGAGGCCCTTTTCTTCCAGCTTGGAGCACGCGTCTGCCACCCTGTCTAGCCCACGGTTCTGAGGTGAAACGGCGGGTAAACAGTTCGCAGACAATCAGGCTCGTGGAAATATTTGCTTTATTCGGATGGACAAAACTGAAGTCCAAAGACTCAGATTCAGTTCCAGCCAGCAAAAAGCCCCTCGCCTTCCACAGACCCTTGCTCTTATACTCCAGAGTCAGGTCCCACCCAATGGTGGGATCAGATACCAACCAATGGTGGAAGCAGAATCAGGTCCTACCCTAGGGTGGGGGCATAATGCCAGGTCACACCCTAGGGTAGGGCACAGATTAGGGTGAGCAACATAGTAATCCCCCAAAATATTTACATACACAACAATTCCCCCTTTTGTTTTTAGTAAACAAACAATATTGTCTACAATTATTAAAAGAAAAATTAGTCAATAATAAAAGAGCGGCTGTTTGCATAAGCGCATCACAGGAAAATGTAAAGAAAAACTTCTAACCTAAGCACAGGGTGTCTAAAACCAGAAACATGTATCAAGGAATCAACTACAAGCTCCTGAGAAGATAAATCTAAGACGTACATAGATCTTTCGAAGAGACACCAGAAAGGTTGTGTAGCAGGCAAGAAGAAGCACCTTTTCTTTATTTGTTGTTGTTGTTGTTGGTGGTGGTGGTCGTTTTTGGGTCACACCTGGCAGTGCTCAGGAGTTACTCCTGACTCCACGTTCAGAAATTGCTCCTGGCAGATACCGGCATTTGAACCAATGACCTTCTGCATGAAAGGCCAATGCCTCACCTCCATGTTCGGCCTCCATGCTATCTCTCCAGCTCCATTTTCATTCAAGTTCAGGTAGACCAGAAAGCCCATCTTTGAGGGCATTGAACTAGGCCTTTATTTCGGAAGAAGAGGCACATACACCCTCTGCACAGTGGGGAGCCACTGCAATGATGATCAATAGGTATCTGAACTTAGTCCAAGTTCTTAATCCGGTCTGAAGTCCATAAGATGTCTGAAATTGATGTCGACTATTTATAGATGGGAGCTTAAGTCACAAACCAAAACAAAATGTTTAAGGCAGAGACCCTCCCTGTGTAAATAAACAACTTGAGGGCCCATCCAAAATGGATGGAACCTTCTATAAACCTAGTATTTTGCCTATGATGCGCCCACGCAAAAAACCCTGAGAACAGACAAAAATATCATTTGGGAAATTATAGACAATAATATATAACTCACAAACCTAAAGTCAAGAAAGCAAAACCTTAATGTAATACAACATCGATTCCTAATATTAAAAACTAAAATAGAAAAACATTAATTACGATAGTCAAAAGAAGTGTAGTACCAAACATAACTTCAAAGGATTACAGTTATAGGAAAAACAACAGATGTAATTTCTACAGAGTTCAATACCAATCTGTAAATATGAGGGGTCTGGAACTCCAAAAAGACCGGCAGAAGACACTTGATGGGTCTGGAAAAGCGGGTTGAAGCCTTGTACAGGAGATAACATCAAGCTGAATGAAGAAGGAAGGCCAGTACAGTCATCCATGTGTTGGGGCATCCCCAAGCGTTACATCATTACATCATAAGTTGGTTGGGCTTCTGTATTTCCTTTGGGATCGGTGCAATCTTGGGGTAGCCATTGTAGAAACGGTCAACAATAGCATTTTGTATGTGGATGGAAAACCAGAAATTCAGATAGCACAGTTTAACTGGGATCCAGAGACTGTGGGTCTTGTCCATGGATCTTTTCTCTGGTGTTACATTGTGACACAAATCCCAGGTGGCTTCATTTCCAACAAGTTTGCAGCATATATGGTGTAAAACTCCAACAGTCATGGATTTCTTCTTCCCGCCGAGATCAGGAAGCTTGTAGTTGTGGGTGAAGGAGATGGGTTGCACATGTGAAATCCTGAAAATTAAAATGTTAAGGACTAGGAAGAGAGAAGGAAGGATAAGGAAGACTAATTTGGGGAAGATAAAGTTAGGAAAAAGGAAACTATATACAAAATATGCAGAACAGATAGACACTAAACAAGACATACATACACAGACTTCACAAAAAATATGGCCATAACACTCACTCATACTAAAAAATATTTGTTGGAAAGGATCCAAAATAAAGCAAAAGAAAAGAGAATTCAGCTGAATCAACTAAAAGCTCCTTAAAATGTAATAGCCGGCAATTGTTTAGATAAATCATTTCAAATTCAAAAAAAAATTTTTTTTATGGTTTTGCCTAGCAGATCTGAAAGAGAATTTTATGCGTAATACAAACATGGAAAACTCTACTATACATGTATATCAGTATATATACAAAGTTATTGTATAACAGTAACTTTATGATAATCAATCATAGGCAAGAAGCACTGTGAAGAAAGTCCACCTAAAATTATCATTATGTCAGCGTCTTAAAACCTAAATTGAGGGAAATAAAGCAATGATGTTAAAATAAAAAGAGTGAAAGTCGTTAAATGAGTATACCTAGAAAGAAAAACAACATTAATATGATGAGAAATTTCTCTTTCAGGTGAACCTTGACTAAATTAATTTGTAAAATTCCATGATTAACTGAGACCTAGAGCAATAATGAAATTAAGACATAAATCCATCCTACAAGGAAACACATTGGGGATTCATGATTTTCAATCTATATTCATTGATCATGCCTGTGGAAAGAATCCTAGAGCATTAATAGCAACTGATTAGGAAGTGAAATGATTATCTGGTGTTCATATTAGATCTTTAAGAAGTATAAAACAGGATGTATGCTGCTGTGGATTTCACCAATGTATTAGGGACTTTTTTGATCTTCTTGTCATCAAAATTGATCCAGTGTTGTTTTGCAGCAATTTTACAGTATGAAGTACAGTGTCCATAGTGAACTTTACCATAATGGTTTGACACCGATGATAAGTTGTATTTCTTAATCTTGCTTTTATTCTCTGAAGTGAATTCCTCTAAATTGAGGTCTTCTAAAGGAAAATCTACATAAGTATGCAATTTTTTTATTTGTTTGCCATCAAAAGCAAAACGTTTCAAGTGTATTATAAGTACTGGTGGCAGTTTCCATAAGTACGTTTTCTTTGAAAAATCCCTTCTATTTTTGCAACTGTTGCACAGAACTTTGTTGTCATTTCTTAATTCTTCTTCTTTAAAAAATTCAGAGAGGCATTCCTGTAATGTACATTTATCTGTAGATGTAACAGCCAAAGACAAATGAACAAATGTCTCATAAACCTCAGACTTTTGGTGGCAAGTGGGACACTGGAGTATAGATTTGAATTGTCCTTGAAAGAGATCATAAATAATAGATTTATGAGCCTTTTGGTGTTCTGGACTAAATTGTTCATAATTTTCATTTCCCATGAGATGTGTAGTTTTGTCTGTCATTAGATTTACAGTAAGCAAGTCCTGATGTAATCCCTCTATTAGGAACATCAGTAGTTCGTGAGGATCCTGCTGATTGTGTCCAGCAAACTGGTCATTAAGTAAACCAATTGTTACTTTGAAGCTTTCAGGGTTAATATATCTATGAAATCCATTTCCCATGGTTTTGATGAGCCGACCAAATTCTTCGGCTAATTTACCTTCATGCCCCATCGGATTTTTCTTGTTAATATCCTTTTTATAATGATCTTTATAAAAATACTGAGTTAAGTCTGAAATATTATACAAGCATTGCAATATTGAGTTCATGTAGCAAGAGTTTCCTATATTTTGGAGCCCAGTTAAGACAGGTTCCTGTCTTTCCTTATGCATCTCGGAGTGTAAGGGTTTATCACTACCATCAGTCTCACTCATTGTATGGTGTGTGACAGCTAAATCGTTCCCTGCCCCAGAGACCTTAGTAATATTACTGCTGTTAGTGTCTGAAGTATTCTGTTTTTTCTCTGAAGGGGAGTTTGTAGTCTGAACCTGATCATTTGTGCTAGCCCGATTTCTAACAAGACGTAATGGAACCCAAAATTTCTTGGGAGGGTCATCATTTATAGAAACATAGGCATAACCCCTTCCTCTTAGGAGAAGATAGCCAGCTATCCATTTTTCATCCTCCTTGATCCAAATAGGTTTATGGGTTGTTTCTTGTCTCTGAATATCTTCTTTAAAATGTCTTTCCGCTGCAGTGTAGCTTTCCCCTTGGGGTAAGTTAAAGTAATTTAGTGTGATAAGAGTCAAAGATAGCAAATCCGTTGGTGGTAAACCTCTTTTTCTATTTTTTTGCAATTGAGTTTTTAAGGTTCTGTGAGTCCTTTCTACAATAGCCTGTCCCCTACAATTGTAAGGAATTCCTCTGAGATGTCTTATCTGCCATTCCTTACAAAAAAATTCAAAAGTTTTGCTAACATAGGCTGGCCCATTATCAGTTTTTATAGAATATGGAATACCCATCACAGAGAAACATTGTAAAAGAAAACTACAAGCAGCCTTAGATTTTTGAGAAGACATGGGAATTGCCCACATAAACCGAGAATAAGTGTCCACCACAACATGAAGATAAGGTTTCCTTGGAAATAAATCTGTTTGAGTTATATCCATTTGCCAAAGTTCGTTAGACTGTAAGCCTCTTGGTTTTGCTCCTGCTATGTGAGTCTTTTTTGTTAACGGTGCACATATGTTGCAGTTTTCTACGATTTCTCTAGCTTGCCTCCATGGAATTTGGTAATTCACATGTAAACGGCGAGCATTTGTGTGTAGGGCTGAATGTTCCTCTATAGGTGATTTAAATATAGGCATTGCTAGCAAGTCAGCAGTTTTATTTCCTTGAGCCATAGGTCCTGGAAGACCTGAGTGGGCTCTAATATGTGTGATGAAGATGGGCTCAGTTCGTTTTTGAAGAAGCTGCTGTAATTGTTTAAGTAAGTCCTGTATGATCGGGTTATTAGCATTAAGGGATGCAGTGGCTATCACATGACATAAATTTACCACATACAAAGAATCAGAAACTATATTCATGGCTTCAGATACATTTTCTAATAGGTAAATTAACGTTGCTAATTCAACTTTCTGTGCAGATTTATATTTGGTATCTATGGTCATATTAATGTTGTCTCCAGTTATTCCTCCTTTTCCATTTTGGGATCCATCAATGTAAAAAACCTTGGCATTGGGGATAGGGGAATCCCGAACAATTGAAGAAATAACAAACTGAGTTTTCTTTAAAAAGTCCCAAATTTTTCCTGCTGGATAATGGGAGGATATTTCTCCTGTGAAATCTGAGAGGGCCCTTTGTAGAGATTCATTAATTGGCAATATTGACTCAATTTCCTTTTTTGGTACTGGCAAAACTATTATATCTGGGTCAAAACCTAGTAAAGATATAGATCTGAGTCTTGCCTTGATAATAATCTCTGAAATCAGTTGCAAGTAAGGGACTACTGAGTGAGGTTGTTTGTTATGTAAATACACCCATTCCAAAGGTCCTGACTGTTGCATCAAGGCCCCTGTGGGGGTTTCTATAGTAGGGAAGATTAACAGTAATACCTTTTCTCCTGGGATGAATCTTGAGAGAAACGATTTTTGTAATCTGCTCAAGAAGATGTCCAATTCATTTTTGGCAGCTGTTGTTAAATTTCTCGGGCTATCTAAAGCAGGGTCACCCTCCAACGTTTTAAACAGATTAGATAACTCTGCATTTGGGATTCCTAGTGCACGGCGGAGCCAATTTACGTCACCTAAAAGTCTCTGAAAATCATTAAGTGTTCTGAGGTTTTCTTTTTTGATAGAAAATTTTTGTGGACGTATAGACGTCCGGTCCAAAATAAAACCCAAATATTGATACGGTGGCATTATCTGTATTTTTTCTAAAGCTATTTTCAGTCCTGATGTTTGTAAACAGTCAGTAACATAAGAGTATAATTCCTGTAAATCTGTTTCGTTGTTCATTGTGAGCAAGATATCATCTGTATAATGAAATATCATGGCTTGAGGAAATTTTTCACGAGCAGGGCTCAAAACCTTATCTACAAAAAACTGACACATGGTTGGGGAATTCAGCATGCCTTGGGGGAGAACAGTCCATTGGAAACGTCTGCAGGGATGGGTATTATTGAGAGAAGGAACTGAGAATGCAAAACGTTTTTTATCATCTGGGTGGATAGGAATATGGTAGAAGCAGTCTTTCAGATCAATTATAATTAGTGGCCATTCCTTTGGAATAACTACAGGTGATGGTAAACCAGTCTGCAATTTGCCCATAGGTATCATGGATAAATTTATAGCTCTAAGATCCATCAAAAGTCTCCATTTACCGGATTTCTTTTTTATAGTGAATATAGGTGAATTCCATTGAGAAAAAGATGGTTCAATATGTCCTAAACTTAGCTGTTCCTCCACTAATTCTGTCAGCACCTTTAATTTATCAGTTTTAAGGGGCCACTGACCTGTCCAAATTGGTTCATCAGATTTCCATTTTATTTTTATTGGTGCTGGTGTTTTTACGGTAGTGGCCCCCACTAAAAATTTTTGGTTTTTAAATCAAAAGAAGGTTCGGGCTCTTCTGGAGCTAATGGGATGTGGAATTCTGCTTTCCACTGTTTGTGTAGGTCACGGCCCCACAGGGATGGTGAAAATGGGCCCACGTGAGGTCTGATTATTGCTTTTTGATTTTCTGGGCCATAAAATAGCATAGTCCTCGTACTCAACAGACAGGAACTCAGGCCTCCTATTCCTTCTAGGGAATACGGGATTTCCTGAAGAGGCCAATTTTCTGGCCATTCTTTATCAGAAATTACGGTAACCTGAGCACCCGTATCTATCATTCCATCAAAGGGTTTGCCTTCCAAGTGAAGTTTTATCATTGGGTGTTCATCTTTACATTTAGTAACCAGAGCCACGATTGGGTTTTGAGCAGCACCCGGATCTGTGCTTCCAAAACCTCCAATTCTAGTCTTATCTGAAGTCCCAAATTTGACATAAGGCACTATTACTATCTGGGCAATCGCTTCTCCTTTTTTAAAGGTCCATGTAACTGGTACAGTAATAACTACAATGATTTCTCCCATGGAATCTGAGTCAATGACACCAGTGATTACTGATATACCCTTTATGTTGAGGGAACTTCTGCCAAGAATCAAACCCATGGTATCTGGGGGTGGCGGGCCTACAATGCCAGTTTCTAACATGTAAGGGCATGCTCCTGGGTAAATTGTAATGTCCTCTGGGCATAATATGTCTAATCCGGCACTCCCTGAAGTAGAGTGGATTAATTCCCTTATCGTGATGAATTTTCTTGGGCTGGGCTTGGAAGGATTATTGTCTGTGAACTTTGCCCCTGATTTGGAAGGGCCTGGGGGGAGGCCCTGTAGGCGTTTCCCTGCATCTTGTATGTGTGTTCTTGGGGAGCTGAATTTATAAGGAGACAATTTCTTTTGATATGTCCCTGTTTTCCACAATGGTAGCAGGCGATTTGCCTCCTGGGGACTGTGTTGAAACCTCTACTTAGGTTATTATTAATGAGGTTTCTGGATCTGCAATCTTTCGCCTAGTGGCGACCCCTTTTGCATTTTGGGCAAAGACCTGATTTCCGGAAAGTGTTCTGTCCCCGAGGGGAGTAAGGCATTGTTCCCTTGGTAACTGGGAAGGTTTGTACTGAGTCTGAGTGGGGTGGGGGTTGGGGTTCCACATAGACATTCCGGCAGGCATAAAGGTAATCATTCAGATCTGACTTTTCATTTAATGTATTCAATACTAATCTACAGGCTGAATTTGCATTATGATAGGCCAAAGATTTTACTAGGAAGTTTCTAATCTCCTCATCTTCCACCTGTAACTTCAGAGCATCTTTAATCTTACCTACAAACTCTGTAAATGACTCATAAGGGCCTTGGGTAATTTTTAAAAAGTTTCCTCTACCAATGCTGTTAGAATCAATTTTTTCCCATGATGACAATGCAATCTCCCTGATTAAATTTAAGATTTCCTTAGGTAAAGCTGCTTGTGTCTGAATATTTGCAAATTGATTTTCTGCCATCAATAATTCATACGATAGAGTAACACCTGCCACTTGCTTTTTCATACCATCCGGACTATATAATTTAGCTTTTACGCCTTCTGAATAGTACATTTCCCATTCAGTTCGCTGTTTAGATGACAGGCATATTTCAGCGATTCTTTTAAAATCATACAAAGTCCAAGATGAGTTATGACTCCAAAGTCTTAATAACTCCACACTGTATGGCGATTTTGGCCCATTTTCTTTACATGATCTTTTAAACCGATCTAATTCTTCCATCTGATAGGGTACATAGTTAGAAACATTTACCCCGTCTATAGGGGATAAGGTCTGATTAGCAAAATTACTCTGAATAGAGCTCTGAGATCGAGCATGTGGTTCATCGTTTGAATCTGCTCTGCTCTGCGATTCAATTTTGTGACTAGAAGGAGGCATCCCTCGTGGAGTTAGCACTGGAGGTAGATCATTATCTGAGTCAATACTGTCAAGCAATTCACTAGAATCAGGCTTAACATTCTGAGTTGTTTTTCTTCCAGCAAAAATTTCTATATTGTTGATGGTGGGGCTGGATTCGTCAGCCTGCACCTTGGTCTGAGTTTTCGTCAGATAAATTTCCTTATTATCTATACTGGTTTTAGCCTCACCATTTCTACACTTTCTATTTCCTAAATAGAAATAACAGCAAATAACTATGCTCATAATAATAACGTTAGTCAACACAGAAATTCCACAAACTATGATGGCTAGAGACACTACACTTTTCATTTGAAATATAGACCACAACCATCCAACTGCAGTGATTGTCCTTAGATCAAAACCAATTAGTTTTAAACAAAATGGAATGATCCACTTGTATACTAGAGCACCAATGCGTAAGACTAAGGGTGGTAAAATCCACATGACTAACCACAGAAACCATTTGATGGTCAGCATAGGAAATTTCCAATGAAGTATTTCACTTACAGTTCTGAGGGTCCAGGGTTCAGGTCCCTGTCCGGGCGCCATTATGTAGCAGGTCAGCCCCTGAAGAGGTTGACTGATGGTGGGATGGAGAATGAGGCCCTTTTCTTCCAGCTCGGAGCACGCGTCTGCCACCCTGTCTAGCCCACGGTTCTGAGGTGAAACGGCGGGTAAACAGTTCGCAGACAATCAGGCTCGTGGAAATATTTGCTTTATTCGGATGGACAAAACTGAAGTCCAAAGACTCAGATTCAGTTCCAGCCAGCAAAAAGCCCCTCGCCTTCCACAGACCCTTGCTCTTATACTCCAGAGTCAGGTCCCACCCAATGGTGGGATCAGATACCAACCAATGGTGGAAGCAGAATCAGGTCCTACCCTAGGGTGGGGGCATAATGCCAGGTCACACCCTAGGGTAGGGCACAGATTAGGGTGAGCAACATAGTAATCCCCCAAAATATTTACATACACAACACTAAGCCATCGACTATTGACCAAGCTGTCTGAGAAAGAGTTATGTAAGGGCTTTTGGACATCATCTATAACACAGGTCTCCTCCTTCCCCATCCCCCCCCCCAACTCCCAGGATTCTTTAGAGAGAAAGAGCAGAAAGAACTGTGATAGTTGTTATCTGGAAAGCCACGCTGGGAAAAATTTAGTTTCTATGCCACAATTTGAGGCCTACCATGGTGTGATCCTTGTTTTAGGTAATTTCAGCTCCTTGTTATTTTTGTTTTTTCTTGGCTTTTTGGGTGCTTCATGGCAATGCTTTTCAGGGTACCATCATCCTCCCTGAGGATAGTAGGATTATGTCTGTCATGTTTCTGATCTCAGCTGGCTTTTCACGTATCACCCAGGAAGATCTCAGCAAATCTCGCTGTGTGCATGCTTAGCAAATAAAAAGTCATTTACATTTTGAATTCTGGACTCTTTCTAGGGAAGAGTGATTAAGAGGAAAGGCTTTAACACCAGGACAAACTTGAATCTAAACCTCAGTTTTGTCTTTGAATATCTGCGTAGTCTTCAGGCAGTTAAGTAACAGTGTCAAACATCAGTTTTTGTTTGTTTTCATTTTTAGAGTACATGTATTTGTTTTAGTTGTGTGTGCATAATGCATAATGTGTGTCTGTGTGTGGGAGAAGTGAGAGGGGGGTGCTCCAGGAACATTCTCAGGATCCCACAAACACAACTTTTTCATTTATCAAACGTCATTTGCAGACCTAGGAGAGAACTTCAGTGAATTTCTTCCTGGCATTAGATGGCCCCCGAGGCCTACAGGGATTAGCCTGATGATTTCTAGCACTGTCAGTTATGGTCCTGGCAATGCTCTACTGGAGTAGGACCCTGAGCACTGGTCCTCAAGCACTGTCATGTATGGCCCCTATTTTTTTTTTTAAAAGTAGATTGATTGAGCACTGGAGGGACTGATTGTTTCCAAAAGGCACATGTCAATTTTCAGTCCTAACACAATTGTTAGAACTGAACTACACAGTTGTTGGTTTCTCTGCCTTCCAATTGATCCCTGAGGGGACACCAAGGTGAAAGCCTTTCAAATCCATAAGCCTCGAGATGGATTTAGCTATAACAGAACTCACAGAAGCCTCCCCACAAAGGAAAATTGGGCAATGCGAAATTGTACAGGGTTGAGGCACTTGCCTTGCACACACAGCTGATTTGATCACTGGTACCACGTATGTTCCCCCCAATTACCACCAGAAAAGATCCCAGAGTGCAGAATTGGGGGTATAATACAGAGCACCAATAAGGGGGGACTGGACTAGGTTGGAAAAGAAAATTGTGAAGATGACCATGACACACAGACAATAGAGAACTCCAACTGCTGGATGAGTTGGTCATTTTGCTCTCTCCCTAAAAAGAAAAACTGCAAATAATGTGACATTTTATATATGCACTATTCATGATTTATTCATCAGTAACCAATACAAAGAATTGTTTGATATCATAGTTTAGTGACAGCTGCCTCAAACCCAGCAAAGAATGAAAAGCATTTGTTTTTCTGCATGTGTAAAGGAAAGGTAAAAAAGGTGACACTTTTAGTGCTGAAGAAATGAAACTCTTCTCATTCTTTGCTGGGTCTGGTTCCAGGAAGATTTACACACACACACACACGCGCACACACACACACACACACACACACACACACACACACACACACACACATACTTTACTTTGGTACCTTGGGCAAGATTACTTAATTTTTCATTATTATTAATAAATCATTATTTTAATTTTAATAATAAAATTATTAATAAATTTTATCAGAACTGAACAAAATAAGATGATTAATTTTTAGACCAAATCCTTGTTCCATTTCTCTCTCTCCCTTCCTAACAGAATCATCTGACCTTTAATAACAATTAAAAATTAAGTCACTTGCCTAAGATATCAAAATGTGTGTGTGTGTGTGTGTATTTTCCTGAAACCATCTTGCAACTGCTTGGGGAATGGGGTTGGGCCACATCTGGCTGTGCTCAGGGCTTACTTAGGGCTCTGTGCTCAGGAATCACTCCTATTGTGCTCAGTATGCTGCGGATTGAACTCAAGTTGGTTGCATGGAAGTCAAGTGACCTAACCACTGTACTTTTGCTCCAGTCCTCACCTTTCAGCATCTGTGGAGCAATGAGAAGTCTCACTCTGTAATTTTTCTGAGCCTTTTGGCTTGCAGTAGGGACAACCTATTCCTTTTCCACTTCTTGGAAAAAGCAAAATGCCATTAACTGAAAAGTTACTTTCCCCAACTTGAAAGATTTAGACTGTTGCTTGGAATCTGTAGAATGATTTGGAATGCTTTCCAAATGGTTGTTACCAAAAAAAAAAAAAAAGGTTAATTAAAAAGGCATACATTGTAACATGCTTTTATATTTGGATTGGTTGGGTTGGATTGGTTTGTATTGAAGAAAGGAGCACCAAAGTATGCTCAAGCTGAATGGGACACCCCCCTCTCTGATTCTTGGTCTAGGGTTTTATGTGAAAGCAAAAGATGCAGTATTGCTCAGCCCTGTGGCATCACATGCCTTTAAAGACACTTGGTATTGTGCTTATATTCTTTTAAATGTTGTTTGCATCTCGCCTCACTGGACTCTCTGGAGAAGACAGAGATAGTCTGGTGGAAAGATATAGGGAAGGTAATGAGGGACTGCCAGGGAGAAAGCTGCCTTCTTCCTAAATAAAGGTCAGCCCTCAGCTTAAACTAGAGAGTCAGGGCCAGAAAGATAGTATAGCAAGTAGAGCATTTGCCGTATATATGGCAGACTTGTGTTTGATTCTTGGCATTCCATATCGTCCCTGGATGCCACTAGAGTACACAGCCAGGAGTAACACCTGAAATTTTGTTGGACCAAAAATCACAAAAACAACAACAAAACAACCCCATAAACTCAGGAAGCCTGGGTAGAAGGAAGAGCACCAGAAGTGAGGGGCTAGGGTGCTTATCATGGCAGGGTTCTTTATTTTTATTTCTGTTTACTTTTCAAATCACCAGGTGTTTTGAGGCCAGAGAGATAGTATAGCCAGTGAGGTACTGGTCTTGCACAAGGCCAACCCCAGTTCATTCCTCAGCACTGCATATAGCAGGGTGGTGAACAAGTTCGACACAAAGAGCCAAAATTTTAAACTGTGAGAGTCAGAGAGCCACACCACGCAGTGACTTGCCAAAACAGACAAACACTCACACAAAAGCATCTAATTTTAACAATAATCTATGAAACACATATTGCATTTTGCTATTTTGAGTGAGGGTCAAAATCCTGTAGTGATGATGAGGGTGTGCTGGATCCTCCACACTAAGAACTCACGGCAAGATGTGACCCAACATATGCCACACGGGTCCCCGCTCGCTGGCCCGTAGAGTTGTTTCCGAAGGATGGGAGACAGGAGCATGCAGCCTGGGGTATGGCGGGACTATGCGCTCAGAGATCTCTCCTCAGAGGTCCCTCTTCAGAAGCAGCAGAACAAAATCCAAACTTGGCAAAGAGCTACAGTATACAAAATAATGAGAAGAGGCAAAGAACCGCATTCATATTGGCCGGGAGCAGCATGCGGCTGGAGAGCAGCGTGTTTGCCACCCCTGGCATATAGTCTTCTGACCTCAGAGTAAGTCCTGGGACACAGTTGGGTGTGGCCCCAAAACCAAAAGTGCCAAAACAAAATAAAAAACTTTCCCACACGATTTTTTTCAGCTTTCTGTACATATCTTGGCAGGTAAGTATGCATAAAAATTATCAAAAGCACGCTGGAGAGAAAGACAGAAAGACAGTGTGGGTTGGTGCTTGTCTTGCACTCAGCTGACCAGAGATTTTGGGGTGAGTGATGGGTGGGGAGGATTTAAATTCTCTTATTGTAAAGGACCTAGTTATATTCTGACTTTCACTGTATGTTTTTTAATCTAATATTTATTGTAACGCCATGATTTATCATGTATTTTATAATATAGTTTATTTCAGGAATTAAATATTCAAACAACAATCCCACGACCAGTATGACCTTCCCTCTATCAGTGTCCCCAGTCTCCCACCTACCACCATAGCTTACCTGTATGTAGGCACAAATAACTTCACTTCATATTGCTTGTTATAACACAAAGGCAAATGGAGTTTTCAAAATTTATATCAATTTATAGAACAAAATTTAATGATTGCTCTATCTCTCCATGGTGTTTCTAAAGTCAAGGTCTAAGCATTTACTGGGCTGTGGTGGTGCTAGTTATAAGCCTGTGGGACATTTTAGACTCACTGAGTTTGGAAGATTACGATGTAACTTTCCTATCAGAATTCCTGTGATAATATTGCGCTGATACTACTCTAAAATACTGAGGTTACTTGTGCGATCCAGGATTTATTGATCTGAAACAAATTTCAGAGTAAGTTTTGGAGCTGGGCTGTTGCTGTAGGAGGGTAAACGGTGAAACTGGGCTGCTATGGTTCATGAAGAAAGGGGAATCTTCCCTCTGCACTCTCCTTTCTGAGAAAATAATGCCACAACAGCTATTATTTTCTTTTGAACCCTAGAGGAGAAGTTAGGCCATTTTTCTGGGAAGATGGTGAGTGTTGGCTCCTGGATCTTCAGAGGTGGGATGGGTGTGTGTGTGGGGTTAGCCCAGTCTCTTCCAAAAGGAAAGCCCCAGAGTTTCCACCTATCTTATCTGAGAGGATTTAGCTGCTTATATTATTTGATTTCAGTCACAGAGCTGTGGCATTGGGCTATTGTGACTCAAACAGAAAAGGGGATCTGCCCAGCTCCCACTTTTGGAGATTTCAGAGGTAACAGCCTGGATGGGGCTAAATGAGAAGAGTCTGCAGCCATTATTTTCTTTTAGGCTGATCAGAGTTTGATCCCTGGCAACCCATATGTCCCTTTAGCCCCTCCAGGAGTGATTTCTGAGTGAGATCCACTAGTAAGTTCTGAGAACCATTGGGTATAGTTCACAAGTAAAAATTGAATGGGGCAGGAGAGATAGCAGTAGGGCATTTGCCTTGCATGTGGACAGATGCAGGTTCAATTCCTGGGACCCCACATGGTCCCCTGAACCTGACAAGAGAGATTTCTTTTGTTCGTTTGTTTTTGTTTTGGGGCCACATCCAGCAGCACTCAGGGGTTACTCCCTTTTCTGCATTCAGAAATTGCTCCTGGCAGGCTTTGGGGACAATATGGAATGCCAGGAATCAAACCCAGATCTGTCCAAGGTCAGACACTTACAAAGCAAACACCCTACTGCTGTGCTTTTGCTCAGCCTCCTTTTTCTGGAGTGATTTCTGAGCTCTGTCAGATGTGACCCCAAATCTAATAAATGAATAAATAATGAAGACAAAACAAAAAAATTTTATAATGTCTCACTCACTTTTGGAGGGGGAGCCACACTATGCTTAGCAGTTAGTCCTCTGGCTCTGCACTCAGAGATCTCTCCAGCGAAGTGGGGAACTATATGAGTTGCAAGCACTGAATGTGGGTGACCTGCATGCAAGGCAAGCGCATTAAAAGCTTGTACTACTGTCTCTGTGCCCCTTCCCCAATTCCTACTCTTAGAGTAATGACTGTAGAGGTATATGTAATAGGACTGGCTCAGAACTTTCAAATAGATGCCTATAAAAAGGAATAAAGTTGTCTCCTAGGAGGGGCTGGAGAGATAGCACAGTGGTAGGGCGTTTGCCTTGCAAGCGGCAAACCCAGGACCAAAGGTGGTTTGAATCCGGGCATCCCATATGGTTCCCCCGTGCCTGCCGGGAGCGATTTCTGAGCAGATAGCCAGGAGTAACTCCTGAGCGCAACCGGGCGTGTCCCCTCTCCAAAAAAAATTTTTTTTTCTCCTAGGAATTGTGAAAAGGAAAACAAGCAAGGCAAATAAAATATTAGCAAAGATTATCAGAAGATAAGTGACAGAAAAATTAATTGAAATGGGTATTACCCATACAAAAGATGCCTGATCTCTTAAAAGAAGAAACCCAGAATTTCATATCATTCAAGAAGACATATATATTATAAAACTATAGAGTTGGCAAAAATCCAAGTTTTACAACTTGTTTGTGATAAATAGAAGTCAGGCATCTATCTCAGTATCTTGCCTGGAATTTATGTGACCCATGGCTCAATTCTAGGCACAGGAAGGAAGGAAGGAGGAAGGAAGGAAGGAAGGAAGGAAGGAAGGAAGGAAGGAAGGAAGGAAGGAAGGAAGGAAGGAAGGAAGGAAAAAAGGGAGAAAGGGAGGGAGGGAGGGATAAAAGGGAGAAGGAAGGAGGGAGGGAGGAAAGAAAGTAGGAAGGAAAGGAAGGAAAATGGGAGAGAGAAAAATAAAAATTAGGATTATTGGATAATCACAAAAATAGTAGGCAGGGCTAGAGCAATAGCTCAATGTGCTATCTCAGTGTACATCCCTGGCAGTGCATAGTCTCCTGATCATTGAGTCAGGACTAGCCCTTGAGTATTGTTAACTATGGCCTCCAAATAGAAGAAAGCCCCCAATATTTGTTGAGAAGAATATAACCCTTGGGGAAGCTCTTTTGCGATCATGATCCAAAATGATAAATGCATTTTCTTTTCACTCAGCAATTTGACTCCTGAAAATGTAATTTTTTTGGTGTGATTGTACTTGAATAAGCATTATAATGAAAGATAAACTCATTATACATTGCAGAATTGTGTGCAAGGCTAGGATATTCTGATGTCCATCTGTATTGGAGCAAATTAGAAAAACATAGTGCTTCCAGACAAATTGATAGCTATGAAAAAGAATGGAGTTTTTCTTGCTCTAAAGAACATCACAGGAAAAATATTAAGTAAATAGGTAGAACATAAAACTATCTAGTATCTTGTGCTCGTTTAGACAGCACATATTCTAAAAGTGTAACAATACAGGGATTAGCATGGCCCCTGTGCAAGGGTGACACGCAAATTCATGAAGCATTCCATATTTAAAAAACAACAACAACAAAACTATCTAGTATCTCACTTTCTATATATAAGAAAGGAATAAGAATGCATGAATACTGGGGCCAGTGAGATAGCATGGAGGTAAGGCATTTGCCTTCCATGCAGAAGGATGGTGGTTTGAATTCCGGCGTCCCATATGGTCCCCCATGCCTGCCATGGGCGATTTCTCAGCGTAGAGCTAGGAGTAACCCCTGAGCGCTGCCAGGTGTGACCCAGAAACAAAAAACAAAACAAAAAAAAGAATGTGTGAATACTGGGATAGAGAAATAATACTTTGTAGACAGTCAACCCAGATTTTATTCCCAGTACCAGTTGTGGTAGGCATAGCCAGAGTAAGTTCTAAGCATAGAGCCTGGAGTAAGACCTGAGTTCACTACTCCTAGATACAGCCCGACTTTGACCTTTAAAAAGAGAACACATTTTTCTTAAAACCCATAGATGAGTGAGACCATTCTGCGTTTTTCTCTCTCTCTGACTTATTTCACTCAGCATAATAAATCTCATGTACATCCATGTATAGGAAAATTTCATGACTTCATCTCTCCTGACAGCTGCATAATATTCCATTGTGTATATGTACCACAGTTTCTTTAGCCATTCATCTGTTGAAGGGCATCTTGGTTGTTTCCAGAGTCTTGCTATGGTAAATAGTGCTGCAATGAATATAGGTGTAAGGAAGGGGTTTTTGCATTGTATTTTTGTGTTCCTAGGGTATATTCCTAGGAGTGGTAAAGCTGAATCGTATGGGAGCTCGATTTCCAGTTTTTGGAGGAATCTCCATATCGCTTTCCATAAAGGTTGAACTAGATGGCATTCCCACCAGCAGTGGATAAGAATTTCTTTCTCTCCACATCCCCGCCAACACTGTTTATTCTCATTCTTTGTGATGTGTGCCATTCTCTGTGGTGTGAGGTGGTATCTCATCGTTGTTTTGATTTGCATTCTTGCAATAATAATTTTCAGACACAAAAGAGAAAAGAGCTGGAAGTTACAGCTCACCTCAGGAAGCTCACCACAAAGAGTGATGAGTTTAGTTAGAGAAATAACTACATTTTGAACTGTCCTAATAATGAGAATGTATGAGGGAAATGGAAAGCCTTTCTAGAGTACAGGCGGAGGTCGGGTGGGGAGGAGTGAGATTTGGGACATTGGTGATGGGAATGTTGCACTGGTGATGTGTGGTGTTCTTTACATGACTGAAACCCAAACACAATCATGTATGTAATAAAGTCGTTTAAATAAAAAAATAATAATGATAAAAATTAAAATAATAAATAAATAAAAATTTTCAAACTGAAAATAAATAAATAAATATGCAAACAAACAAAATCTATCACTTAAATGATCATCTCACTCAAAAATATCTTTGAAGAATATCAAGAAGACAAACCAATTCTTGGGGTATTGTGGCCTAGTCATTTTAATATTAATAAAGATGTTAATACACAGATCAAACCTAATACTATTCATAGTTAATTATACATTAATTTATTTCCCAATTTATTTCACTGCTAGATAGACTTTTGCATACTTGCTTCTCTGTGTGTGTGTGTGTGTGTACTTATTTTTTGGCTATAACCAGTTTTTGTAGATACAGGGTTTTCTCCTGGATCTACAATCAGGGATGACCCTTGGAGGGCACGGGGACCATGTTAGATGCCAGGGATTTAATCCCAAGCATTCTGCTTGCTGTATATCAGACCAATCTCCTTATATATTTTTCTCAATAAACAATTAACTAATTTGCTAAGATCTATTTATTTTACAAGTTCCCAGAACATAGAAAACCGGATCCAGTATTACCCTTGTTAGTCACTTGGATGGGGGGTCACACCCGGCAGCGCTCAGGGGTTACTCCTGGCTCTACGCTCAGAAATTGCCCCCAGCAGGCTCAGGGGACCATATGGGATGCCGGGTTTCGAAACATCATCCTTCTGCATGCAAAGCAAATGCCTTATCGCAGTACTATCTCTCCAGTCCCTTGTTAGTCATTTTTATAGGTACTATCAAAACACTACCAAAATCAATGTTGTTTTTATTCAAAAATGAACAACTTGGGTCATTTCTGTCAACTCTAATTAGTAAACTGAACAGATAGTAATCTTTCTGTTTTATATAAATGTAATAATGTTTACAAGAAAGTTTTTCCAAGTGCTGATTCCTAAAGTCTTGTTTCAGTGAGATGATAGCTGAGCCAGCATATCTACTAACACCAGAATGACATGATCTACAGGTGAGAAAGGTCGTGGTATGGACAGAAAACAATATAGTTTGTGCATCCCTGAGAGATTCAGGCCCCAAACCATCCAAGCTTCTAGATTTGACTCCATTGTTATACTTGTAACTGCTGAATAATACCGTGAAAGTGCGTTTTATGGGATTTTGTTTCATTTTGGGGCCACATTTGGTAGGGTTCAAGATTTACTTTCGCTCTGAGCTCATGGCTCACTTCTACAATGCTCAGGGGACTAGGGAATCAAACCCAACTGCAAGTGGGAAGGGAAGTTTTCGGCAGGAAGGAGTGTCCTAGGCGGTCCAGAGGAAGAAGGGAAAAGCCCCCATCCCACCAGAGCGGGCCAATCCAGCACAGCACAAGGGTTCTGGCTAAATCTAACATCCCCACTAAGAAGCCCCCCATAATCAGTCCTGGCCCCGGTGAGGGGAGTGTATGAGGGAGTGTGCCCAAGAACCCTGCGTTGCATTACAATGACTGGATTTTGTGCACTGACTGGCTGTGATCCCTTTTCCAGGTTTAGAATGTTGACCACCTTGGAGCCTTAGGGCTCAAAAGAGGGCTGGGGACAGGAACTATCCCTCACTCATTAATATTAATAAAGAAAGATTTATATGATTTGGTGTGACTTTTTTTTTTTTTTTTTTTTTTTTACAAAATTGCTCTCTCCAATTTGGTCAGTGGACAGGACAACATAGGCAAGGGAAAGGGAATCTTCATTATTTATGGGCCCTGACAGACTGGCTGGACCTAGCCTCAGCCTGCTGTGTCCCCAGTCAGGGAGAAAGTATGTCTAGAGGGTAGGGAAGAAAGATTCAGGGAGGAGGTAAATCTAGGGAGTAGGGAAAAATCAGGAAGGAGAAAGTCCAGGGAGAGGTCCCAGTCAGGGGAGGGAGGGACTTCTGGCTCCAGCTGGAAGGAAATTATCCTGCCTCAGCCAGTCCAAGTCCAGAGTGGGGTGTCCGGCCTTTACTGGCCCAGCGGGGAGGCCTGAGCTCTGCACACCTGGTAGAAGAAGTATGAGAGGAAGGAAGGAAGACAGGAAGAAGGATAAAAGGAAGGAAGAGAGGAAGAAGTGAAGAAAAAAGGAAAAATAAAAGGGAAGGAGGGAGAGAGGGAGAGAAGGAAGGATTTGAAATAACCTGTCATGTTGAAAAATGGTCTACTCAAGTCCTATAAAGAAACAATCTTGTCAGCACATTCACTGGCAGCTGTTTTTATAGAAAAGAATAGGGAAGCACACTTTTAAGAAGAGAAGGTTGGAGGCCATTAGGTGCCATAGTGACTAACTGATTTCCTCAGGATCTGGTTCCTTGAGGCACACAGGGGGTCTTATCTGAAAACCTAAGCCAAAGGTCTCTGAAGAAGACTCTACTGTACTTAAACTTTTGAGAAAAGAATAAGATACAGAGACAACTGTGAATGCTCAGGGTTTTTACGCATGGCTCTGCATTCAGGGATCACTCTGGCTGTACTCAGGGGACCATAGGAGATGCTGAGGATAAAATCCCAGTCTCCATTCACGTGCAAGGCAAGCACCTTACCCACTGTACAGTACCCCACTTAATGGATCCTTTCCCAAAGGAGACAAACCCTGAAGCCTAGAATATTACTAATTCCAAGATATCACCCCTGTATCAGTGTCCCTCCAACCCATCAAAGAGATAATATCACTTAAGACCTAAAGCTATAAGAGAAATTAAATTAAAATAACTTAACAATAAAACCCTGCTATACCCCTCATGCTTTTAGGACACTGACTTAAGAATGGGCATCGCTGAAACAGCCATGCTAACAGCCTTTTTTGGGGACCTGAATTTAAAGAACATGGTTTTCTATATACCTTTCTACTCATCTCAGTTTGCTTTTGCTTTTGAATGGCAAATAGCCAGATACCCAAGTGACCCAAAACTTTACTTGGACTAGATAGCCCCCAAGACTTTCAAGAGAATCCTCATCTTTGAGGAGAATGTGCTTGAGAAAGATTTAAGGAACCTGATACTCCCCAGAGCACATTACCAAAATATAGGCAATCTCATCAGTTCAGCATTAGAGGCCTCCCAGGCAATACTATTCAGACAGTTTCGTTCTTGGGGTTCAGGGATACTGAGTGTGGGAGAACAACTCATATTTATAAAAATAAATCATGTGCCTGGGATTCATTATTAAAGAATGGAAAAATGCTTGGACCTTCAAAGAAAGGGTTTATTGAAGATATATATATATATATATAGTTTTGTTTTTTGGGTCACATCCTGCAGTGCTCAGGGGTTACTCCTGGCTCTACTCTCAGAAATCGCTCCTGGCAGGCTTGGGAGACCATATGGGATGCCGGGATTCAAACCACCGTCTTTCTGCATGCAAGGCAAATGCCCTATCTCCATGCCATCTCTCTGGCCCCCATTAAAGATATTTCTCATACTCAATGGCAACTCCAAGAATGTGGGATATGATGTGGCCTGCAATGATGGGACTCTTTATTTAGTAATATTGAAGACCCTTTAATGAAAAATTATGTAGCCCCAAAAGTCCCAAATGGAATCCTCAATACACAAAAGTCTCTCACTAGCTGAATAATGAACTCCTAGCTTTAGGGAGGGGAAAAGACATACATGGTTATCAAATTTTTTTCTTTTCTCTTTTTCTTTTTGTTTTTGGGCCACACTCGGTGATACTCAGGGGTTACTTCTGGCTATGTGATGAGAAATCACTCCTGGCTTGGGGGACCATATGGGACATCAGGGATCAGGTTCGTTTTGGGTCAGCCATGTACAAGGAAAATGCCCTATCACTGTGCTATCGCTCCAGCCCCAGTTATCCAATATTTTTACTGACAGTCACTATGCTTTCCTCTTCCTACTTGTGCCCTGGAAGTCTGAAAGAAAAAGGGGGCGGGGCTTCCATTCAATCTGTCCTCAGTTAAGCATCGTGATCTTATTTTAAGGCTACTAAGAGTTACAAATACACCTGAGACTCTAAAACCTCAAACTCTGCCCAGAAGAATGTCCATTCAGATCTAGAATAAAAACAGGCCAAACAAATCAAGTCTGGCTCCTTTGTTTCTTTATGGCTCCTGTACTCCTAGTGGGTATACAATATTGGGGGGGGGGGGGAGGTTGTCCTTCAAATATCCAAGCCATTGATGGGGAAAAAGAAATCTTAAGACATGGTTTGCAAGAACAAAAGCCAGGACTCATCTGCCAGCCTCTGTCTAGCATAAAATCTTCCTAACTTCCTTTGCCTGCAGGAATGACAAGACTGTAAAACCCCACTTTGGGCGGGAGCAATAGTACAGCAGAGAGGGCACTTTCCTCTCCTTGGTTTGTTGGATTCACCAGATGCCACCCCATTCAGCATATGCTGAATGTTCCTCATTGGTTGGAAACATCTTGGAAGGTAGCAACTTGGACTGGTGACTAGACTATATCACTTGCTCTCCATCCCAAGACGTGATCTGCTTCTTCCTACTCAATTCCTGGGTCTCAAGAAAACCTTCTCTTGCATTCCTGGACTTCCTTACTGGGCTGCCTGCTTCATAAGAGAAGGAGGCTGTGTGTTGAAATTCCTGAACCCGCTTCACCCGCTTCACCCGCTTCAGTGTGTGTGGATTAGTTTCTGCATTGGTGTTGGCTTCCAGACCTGCCTTTTTCCATGCCTGGGTTTGGAGCTTGAGGATTGATTTATCAGTGGTTGACCTGGATTCGATCTCCAACATCCCATATTGTCTCAAGAATAGCAAGAGTGATACCTGAGGTTAGAGCCAGGAGTAAGCCTGAGCACTACACTACTAGGTGTGGCCTCAAAATACCCATACACTCCCCTCCCCAATGACGACAACAACAACACCACAAACCCCTAGTGAACTATAACCCCACCTTATACGAGAAAGAAAATACAAGAATTAAGATACAAGTAGCTGACACAGGTTAGATCCCTGGGATCTAATGGATCCATATGGTCCACCAAGCACCAACAGGACTGCTGAGGGTAGAGCCAGGGTAAGCGATGAGCAGTGCAGACTGTGGACAAAAAAACAGACAAAATAAAACAGAAACAAAACAAAACAAACAAATTAAAAAAACCAGTTAGGATTTTAAAAATTGGAAGTATCTGTAATTCACAGGTTGCAGTCCCAATTAAGATTTGAATAAGGGACCAGAGGAACCAGAGCGTGAAGGGTGATGACTTCACAGCTGATTGTGTTTCCATCCTCATACCACATGTATCCCAAGCCCTGCACACAGAGTCAAGTGTAATCTTTGAGCACAGTTGAGTGTGGACTCAAAAACTCACTCCTCAAAAACAAAACAAAACATATAAAACTTGAATGAATGCATTGTTTTCTTCAACCAGGCCTACTCTAGGCTAAAGATTATTTCTTACTATTTGGAGGACCATATAGTACCAGGGATGGAACTTGGCCATCTTGGTTACAGAGCATACACACTAGCCCTTTGAGCTATGATGGGAGTATTTAAGAAATATATATATCTTTATTTAAATACCATGATTACAAACATGATTGTAGTTGGGTTTCAGTCATAAAAAGAACACCCCACTTCACCAGTGTAACATTCCCATTACCAATGCCCCCATCTCCCTCCCATCCCACCTGTATTAAAGACAGGCTTTCTACTTTCCTCACCATTGACATTGTTATGCTAGTTCTCAATATAGTTATTTCACTAACTACACTCACCACTCTTTGTGGTGAGCTTCATATCATGAACCAGTCCTTCCAGCTCTCATTTCTGGGAATTATTTCAATAATGTGTTTTGATTTTCTTAAAATCCATAGACGAGTGAGACTATTCTGTGTATCTCTCTCTTCCTTATTTCACTCAGCATAATAGATTCCATGTACATTAATGAATGGGAAAATTTCATAACTTTATCACTCCTGCTGGCTGTATAATATTCCATTGTGTATATGTACCACAGTTTCTTTGGCCATTTATCTGTTGAAGGGCATATTGGTTGTTTCCAGAGTCTAGTTATTGTAAATAGTACTGCAATGAATATAGGTGTGAGAAAGGGATTTTTGTATGATGGCAGTTTCTTGGTGTCTGCTGTTTCTTAAAAATAGTTAAGGGGGAAATAATTGAGGGTACCAAAACCAGACAGTCGTATGAACATTAAGTAGAAATAAAAAATGATCAGACTTAAACACCAAATCCAAAGGCAATGACAACAGAATCAACACCCAATCTGCAACATGCTAGATGAAGAGGGGACTACTTATACTAGCAACTCGGGTGGTAAAGGAGGGGGATATGGGATGCATGCTAGGAAAAGGAGTGAAGGGAGGACAACATTGTTGATGGGAATGTCTCTGATTCAATGTCACTATGTACCTAAAAATTACTGTGAAATATTTGTAATCCACTTTGGTCAAAATAAAAATTAAAAAGAAAAGAAAAAAACTTTAAAAGTTAAAGAATACTACAAATTTTAGGGGATATTATTTTATTCTGAACAATTAATCACAAAAGTAGAAATACCAAAGATTAAATATTCTGATTTTCTTCAAGAAAAAACATAGTCAGTTGAAGGGTGTTATACGTTTTATGACTGAAACCACAGTATGAAAAGTTTTGTAAACATGGTGATTAAATTAAAAAAGAAAGAGGAGACCCAGAGTGATAGCACAGCCAGCACATTATTTGCCTTGCCTACACTGCCTGAGTTTGTTCCCCACCATCCCATATGGTCCACTGAGCCTACCAGTAGCAATTTCTGAGTGCAGAGTCAAGAGTAATTTTGAGCACCTCCAGATGTGACCCCCCCTAATAAAAAAGTCACATGAAGATAATTCTTATCTCAAAGTAGCATATTTAAGGAAGCATATTTCTGCTCATCTTCAGTGTCCCAGGCAACCATCAATATAGTCTTACTCGCCCTAATAGATTGTTTTTAGAACCTCTTACCCTCCTCTAAGATGGAATAAGATAGAATACTACAAAGAAGTCATGAAAAGATACAGTAAAATATTCTACATTACAGACACTCAGAATTATTGTATTTCAGTATTTGTCTCTCCCACACATTATTGGAAAGAAAAAAGGACCAGGACATTAAAATCACCATGTATTGATAAGAGTACAGCTTCAGAAACTTAGGTCTATTTTAACAGACTTCCCTCCAATTGAAAAAGAAAACAGCGATAACTAGCTTGACTTTGTCATTTTTATCTTTGTCCATTAAACACAGTATCCTGTTGTGATAATCTTTGACACTTTATTACATGGCCATGGTAAATAACAACTACTCCATATTGTAATGTCATTCCTGGTTAAATACTGTCATTAATTACTAAACATAAAAGTTGAAATTTTTATGAATAGAAGGAAATGTCATTGTAGTCCTTTGGTCACTAAATTTATTTGAGGGCTTGGGTGGCTTACATAACTAAGAAAATTAATGAGCTGTTGGTGTGTCACTAATAATTGGTCCTGCAATGTCAGTCAAAACCAGCCAATTTGGGAGACAGTGCTAAGACCTAAAGAGACTTTCAGAATGGCATTGTAAAGCTCAATTTGATTCCAAGTGAAATTAAGAAATCAACTGCCGGGCGTGATCTAAGCCAGCAGTAAACCTTGAACACTGCCGGGTGTGGTCCCAAGACAAAACAAAACAGTAAAATCCCTGGTACTATCTATTAAATTATATCCAGCAAAATCCCTACTATTTTAAATATTTATAATATTTTAACTCATTCTTTTGCAAGTACTCTAATTTTAGACACCATGATTTGTAAATATTAAAAACAAAAAACTGTTCCTTTCTTGTGACTTACTCTTTTTCAAAAAATTTTATAAGATTATGCCCAAGTCTTGATTTTTGCTGCTCACTTTAGTTTTGTTTAACTTGAAGCCTTATGTATTTGAGGCCTAAGCTTTATCATGGAGGTGTTTCTCAATGCCCTATATCACTACCCTTTGACTTCTACTGTTGTGGTTTTGAGGCCACAGTCATTTGTGCTCAGGGCTAACTCCTGACTCTGAATTCAGGGATGACTACTAGCAGGGCTTGAAGAACCATCTGTGTTGCCAGGGATTAAACCGAGTTAGCTGCACTCTCTCTCTCTCTCTCTCTCTCTCTCTCTCTCTCTCTCTCTCTCTCTCTCTCTCTCTCTCTCTCTCTCTCTCTCTCTCTCTCTCTCTCTCTCTCTCCCTTCCTATTTTCCCTTTTAGACACTGGGCTTTGCAATATGATTACTGTAGTGGTATCATGCATATCACTTTACCTCCATTCAGCACCTAGTTCTTGTCCAGAGTGATTATTTCCAACTCTCATTATAATAGTGTCCTTTCTCTGCCCTCGCTGCACTCCCCCTCTATTTGTGGCAAGCTTCCTACCATGGCCCTTGTCTCTTCTCTATTGTCTCTGACTATTATTATCATACTGTATTTCTATTTTTATATATCACAAATGAGTTTGATTATTCTATGTCTAACCCTCTCCCTCTGACTCATTTCGCTCAGCATAATACTCTCCATATCCATCCATGTATAAGCAAATTTCATGGCTTCATTTTACCTAAAAGCTGCTGTAGTATTACACTGTGTAGGTAAAACATTGTTTCTTTGTCCACTCATATATTCTCGAGCACTAGGAGTTATTTCCAAATTTGGACTATTGTGGATAATGCTCCAATGAACATAGGAATGCAGAGGGCTTTTCTGCATTGTATGTTTGGGGTCCTAGGGTGCATTCCTAGGAGTGGTATTGCTGGATTATATGGATGTTCGATTTCTAGCTTTTTGAGGAATATTCATATTGTTTACCTAAAAAGGCTGGACCAACTGACATTCTTACTAGGAGTAAATGAGAGTTCCTTTCTCTCCACATTCATACCAGCACTGGCTGTGAACAGCCTTTTGAGCTGACTCCTTGGCCACAGAGGTCATACACTGTAGCTATGATGCATGCATACTCTTTAGAAATGGTGTTTTCCCAGGCTTGGTGCCACATACTGGAGATTCCATGACTCTGGCAGTGCTGGGGTTTAAACAGCAGAGCTGGTTCCCATGCCCGATGCCTGTATAACATCTAGATGGGCTTCATGGCCAAATGCTTGTGAAGCATCTGCTTTTTTGCACTGGAGCACTCCCAGGTTCTTTGATGTTTTCATTCTAAAATAAAAAATGATTTTAGTTTTATGATTTAGTTGATATTTCCACAGTTAGTGCATGTTACTCCTTCATGGATATTCCCATAATCTTGACATTTATAGTAGTGAATTTTGATCTATGTAGTTTTTGACTTAAGATTTGTTTTTCTAACTATAGGTTCCTTCATTTTGCTATGACATGGATATTTCTGTTGGCTCTGTACCAAATAGTACCTTATTTCTCAAAGTCTTTGGTATCACTTAAGATATCCATTCATACAGAACTACTCCCTTTTAATATTTATTCAAACCTTCTGATTATGTGTATAAAAAGTAATTGCTAAGGTGGGAATGTGTCTTCAACAGATTTCTCATACTGACTACACTCTCTTTATTGTATAATGAGAGCTTTAGTGTCTTATAGCAATAGTTAAACTGTGAGTATTCTTTAAATTAATATATTTATTTCTTTCCCTTAGTTGTTTCTGCAGTGACTAAGTGTTGTATACATTTGATTGTGGGGCCCAGAGAGAAGGTAATGTTGTTCCAACAGAGCTACTGGGATATACCTGCACAATATTAAGTGGTACATGGAATTGAACCCTCAGCCTAACCTGCAAATCATATACTCTAGTGTGATTATTGACTCATATCTTTTACTGATGGAAAACTATTCTGCACTGAATTCAAATGAGTTGTAAATAAAGTTTCTTTTATAATAATTTCCAGGCATTGGATGTGTTTCAGCAGTCAATTACTTATCTCATATTTTATGAGGCTCTAGATTTGATCCCTTGCAATTAAAAATATAAAAGAAAAAGGAAAAATTTCAGTTAACTATCAGTTCTGATAAAAAAAAAGCATTAATTAAAAGGTTTGTGTAATAGTGAGGAGCTCAAAAAATAGCAAAATGACTACTCTTATAACTTACATTTGGGAAAAAGGAAAATTTGTCTTCTGAAAAGCTAGGATTTTAAGCAGCCCTGCAGCCCTGTATAAAAGTGTCTTTTTGTTTGATTGGTGTGTGTGTGTGTGTGTGTGTGTGTGTGTGTATTATGGGCCATAACTGATAGTTCTCAGGACTTACTCCTGACTCTGCACTCAGAGTTCACTCCTTGTGAGCTCAGAGGACCATATGAGGCACTGGAGATAGAACTTGGGTTGAACATGTGCAAAGCAAGCACCCCAACCACTGTACAGTCTCTTCATAGAGACTAAGAGTAAGGTAACTCTCTCTAAGAGTAAGGTAACCTTGAGTCACTGTCTGGTGAAACCTATCAGATAAACTAAAAATACTACTATCTGTAAAGTTACTGTGACAAGAAAAATAACATGGCATAATGGGGGCAGAGTATATTTAGGTGCTTTTTTTCCCCAATAATTTTTATTTTGACCAAAGTAGATTACAAATCTTACACAGTAATATTTTAGGCACATAGTGACATTAAATCAGGAGTATTTCCATCACCAAAGTTGTCCTCCCTCCACCCCTGTTCCCAGCATGCTCCCCATATCCCCTTCCTTTGACCCCCAGGCTGCTAGTATGAGTGGTCCCCTCTGTGTCTAGCATGTTGTAGATTGGGTATCGATTCTGTTATCATTGGCTTTGGATTTGGTGTTTAAGTCTGATCATTTTTTTATTTCTACTCAATGTTCATACAACTAATTGGTCTTGGCACCCTCCATTATTTCCCCCTCAATTTATGAGGAAGAGCAAGATAGTTCAAGTTATGTGGTTCTGTTTGAAGAAAAGAAAGAAAAAAAGGGGGGGTCAAAAATCAAACAAGCAAAAGAAATGGGAAGAATCCTTCTAGAGGCTATAAATATCAATTTAGCAGAAGGGAATAGGAAGAAAAACATAAGAACAATACAAAAACAAACAAACAAACAAACAAACAAAAAATCCTGAAAAGCACCACAGCAATAAAGACAACCAAACAATAACCAGGATCCCAAAATAATAAAAAAAACAATAACAAAAAATTAATTTGTGCTTCTTTTTTTGCATGCATAGTAAATATTGGGGAGATTAGAAAGGGAATTCCCTTGGCCTAAGAGAGAGTTGCCTCACCCCTGAAGTATACTGTCATGGGAATAACTACAGGCTCCGTACATATTCTTTTACTCTCCCATAGGTCCTTATTTAGACCTTTACTCTCCTCTAGGTCCTTGTTTCTAAGTATCAGAGTATATTTAAGTGTTTTGGGGTGGGCTTCCACCCAACCCAGCCATGGTCAAGGTTTTCTCCTGCCTTAAGTCAAGGACCAAAACAGATTTTGCAGCTTACAAGTATCTGCTTGCTGTACTCTCTATGGTTCCTAACTTACCTTTTATAATCCTTTAGTTTCTAATTTAGTTCCTAGCAGAGATGAATTCCTTCTTTCCTTCCTTCGTGATAATTACTGTTACAGGAACATTCTCCACAGTACTGTGTACAGTTGTATTACAAAGTGTTGAGCATAATCATATACAATGCTACTATGTAATTTATACTAGCATTACATTCTCTTTTTTTGGGGGGGGTCACACCTGGCACTCAGGGGTTACTCCTGGCTCTAGGCTCAGAAATCGCTCCTGGCAGGCTTGGGGAACCACATGGGATGCCGGAATTCAAATCACCATCCTTCTGCATGAAAGGCAAGTGCCCTACCTCCATGCTATCTCTCCGGTCCCTAGCATTACATTCTTATGTAATGTAATGTAATTCTTGTGATTATCAAAACTGTGTATGGTCAATATGTGAAATGTTTACATAGACTGCCTACAACAGATACTCTTGTAGTATAAGATACATAAGGAGGCAAGACATGTCATCCCTCAAATTCTATCACAGCATACATTGAAGCATTCACCCTTAATAAAAATATAATAGTTTATTTCTTCTGATGAAAGAAATCTCTATATACTTGAGCTTATACTATTACATATGCAACTTGTTGACAATCACATTTAACATTAACTCATAAGCCTTTTTTTACTTAGCACTCCAAATCTATTTCTTGAGCACGATTTTAAGGATGTAAGGACCTGAATGTCTCCTCCCTCAGGGACTCTGTCGACCTCATGGGTAAAGCACCAGCAGAGAGAGCATTTTGGGCAGGAGTCCAGATATGCAGTGGAGTGGAGAGTGGGGAAGAAGAGAGAGATAGAGAGAAGGAAGCAGGGAAGGAAGCTTGGGGAAAAGTGCTTTGCTTCCAAAAGACGGGAAACTCCACCTTCTGGGCCTGGTGCAGCTCCGAGCCCACCCAGCAATCTTGCGCATGGCCCAGGGTCCGAGACCCCCCAGCAGCCCGTCCATTTGAATCACCTATGCAGGATGGCGAAGGGAAAAAGAATTGCCCTTTCCTCGGGCTCCATAAGATCAGATCTTACATTGATTCATGGATGATGATTACATTCATTGATGGAATGATTGTGCTTACTCGGTGGAACAAATTAGAATCTGCATCCCCTCCACGCTCTTGTTTCCTTCTCTTTCTGTGCGCCAAGCAAGGAAAGGAAATCCTAAAGGTCTCAGCTTTTCTGTTCTGGATGGTTATTATTATTATTATTCCTCGCCATATTACCAGCGATCTCCCTGGTGGTCTTGCTTGACTGTATTTTTTTTTTTTTTGCTGTGGCTTCTTCTAGGTTTTTCACAATCGACGCCCCAACACCGCTTGCTGGTGCCATTTATGAATGGAAAGTAATGGAAAGCGCCCGCCTATGCCTTGCTGAACCTACTCCCAGAGCTCCTTTTATTATGCAACCTCTTATTTCTCCATTTGTGCTTAATTCAAAGCGGTAAAGAGCTTTTCAAAATAGGTGTATGCTCTCCTTGACAGTTGTGATGAAACAATGCCTCCAAGAAAGAGAAAGCAAGACACATTTGCAATTTCCTTTTGCAAAATTTATAGTGATTAGCTTCCCCCATCAGGAGAATAGGAGATAAGAATTTCTTTGGGAACAATTTTCTTTTAATAGGAGCATCTGAAGCAGCAAACGTTTTTTTTTTTTTTTAAAGTCATTAGAGCTCCTAACCTATGAAACAGTGACTGAAGATTGAATTAGAATTTAGAAAGGCTGAATGTATCCCATAAATAAACAATGAGGGCTCCAGCCATTTCATTACAGGACTGAAATAAAGCGGTACAGATGGTCAGCTGTAGCATTACACATGCACAACTTATTTAAAAAGCAACATTATTAGGTCAGAACTGTTAATGTACTCACGCTGTCATTCATTGACTCTCCTGGAGTTACTTCTTTACACCAAGCGCCAAAGCTGGAGGTCAGGCAAAACATGGTAGAAATTATTGTAGATAGTAATGCAAACAAATGAGAAGATCTGGGAATTACTGAATGATGAGAAGACATGCTAATTCAAGTCAAGGATTGATGGCTACAAGCTTAACCTACTTTTATTTGCTGCTGATCTTAAGTTGGAAGTGATAAAAGAAAAAAGTAGCTGGAGGGCTGGCATATAGCTTCGTGGGCAGGACAAGGTTTGTGTGTTGAGGCTCTGGGATCAGTTCCTGCTCCCCCACCAAGAAAAAAATGTCAACCAAATTTCATTAAGTACATATATAAATGATAATTTGGTATTTTCTTGGTTAACAGAACTTGGGGCATTGCCATTTCTACATGCTCTAGAAAGTTGTTTATTAGCTCTATACTCTTCAACATTGTCTTTATGATAACATATTGTCACTGCTGCTATTCACTGATGTTCTGTGCATATGTAGTATGTGCTGAAGACTTCACAGCCAAAGAAAGGAGAGACTTTTCCCTAATCATTCTGAGGAGAAAAACAAAAAATCAACAGGGAGTCCCTCAACTTTGGTTTTTCATTGACAGGGCAAGCAATCAAATCAACCCAAGACTGATGGGGAAAGAAAAGGAGGACTTTAATTCTGTATCTGTGAAGATGTGGATTCCAAAATCTTTGAGGAAATATGAGGAAGTGTTGGTAGATATAGGGAACTAAAATGGAGTTAGAACCTGAGGGCTCCCAGGAGTGAGGAAGGGTTCTCACAGGAGGAGAGGGTGACTAATTGGACGAAGAACCAGTTGTCCTATCTGTTCTTTTTTCTATCCTAGCCTATAAATAAGTTTCTCAGATAGCTTACTTCTAATAAAAATCCTTAGCAGGTTTGTTTTGCTTGTTTTGCATACAGCCAATATGAATTCCATCCTCAGTATCTCCTATGGTCCCTTAAGCATCACAGGAGTGCTTCCTGAGTGAAGGTCAAAGAGTAAAGTTATCCCGAGTATCACTAAAAGCAAACAACACCACCAACAAAAATCTTACTTATGAATAAGACTCAAATGTTCATTTCCCTAGGAAGTTTTCAAGAGAGTGGTAAAAATTTGTTGTCAGAGAACAACAAATGTATGTATATCATGATATATATGTATATATATACACATTCATATATTTGATATATCATGATCTCATCTCTTATGGTATTTCACAATAGTCCACATGCCACTGAGTTACCTCTTGGGAAAGTTTGTTCTGCACACCTCAGGGAGAGGAGTTCTCCATACATTACTGTGTTGTTGATCTAGAGACAAAGGGCATTAGGTAGGTCTGATTAGAAGAAGGGCCTAAAGGATATATGGGTATGTGAAGAGGGAATGCCACCAAGAATAAAAAAATCCCAATGTCTTGTCCCATGTTGTATTGGCCTGCTTGCTTTAAGTCCAATGAAAAGTGTTCACACATTCTTCTTAGTTAAAAATGCATAAAAAAGGGCTGGAGAGATAGCATGGAGGTAGGGCGTTTACCTTGCATGCAGAGGGATGGTGGTTTGATCCTGGCATCCCATATACCCGAATCTGCCAGGAATGATTTCTAAGCATAGAGCCAGGAGTAATCCCTGAGCGCTGCTGGGTGTGACACAAAACCCAAACCCCCCCCCAAAAATGCATAAAAAGGGCACTGGCCTTTCTTTGATCTTTTGCTTAGGAGATCCCTCCCTACAGTGGGGGCCTTTTTGCCCTATCTCTCACAACCTTTTTGTCCTTTTAAATAAAATATCTTCTGAATTCAATTGCTGAGTGGTGTCTCTTGCTTTCATTTCTGGCTGCTTGAAGACAAGAGCTTGACCATGCTGTAACACTGTGAAGCTTGAGAATGTGGACTAAGAGAGAGGAGCAAAAAGGGGAGTGAGGGTAGCACCACCCAGCCAGGCCAGAAGAAAGAAGTAGCCATCAAAGGTACTTCTGCATACTTAGAGCAGAAGATAATGGGAATAGTTCCTAATAGATGCATGAGATGTCTAATCCTTCAGCCCAGGCAATTTAGAAAGCACTCACTAAAACCTCAATCTCTTTATTCCCCTGAGATTGTAGTTCCAAGTTAATTTGTTTTAAGTAAAACAAGTTTATTTGGGAAATAAGGGGAGGAAAGGAGAGAGATAAAGACCCATGCTCAGGGGAGAACATAGATTTCTCCAGAAGATAAAGTCCATATCCCAAGCCATGATGTGCAGGTCATTTCCCCAGATTTGGGGGAGATAGGCCCAAAGTATAAATGTATGCAAGCAGTACCCCCAAATAATTTTTTAAACTTTATTTTTATTTATTGATTCATTCATTGATTGGTTGTTGTGGTGCTCAGTGGTGCTCAGGGATTACACCAGGCTCTGCATTCAGAAATTGCCCCTGGCAGGCTGGGATGCTGGGAATCGAACTGGGTCCTTCCCCGGTTGACCACATGCAAAGCAAACACCCTACCGAGGTGCTAACTCTCCGGCCTCAGCCCCAAATAGATTCATTAGCACAATAAACTAACGTGTCCATTTAAGGAGGGTGAGGGATGTACTCAGGACTTATTACAGGTCCTGTGCTCAGGGATAGTTTCTGGTAAGAGTTGGGGGACCGTGTATGTTGTCAGGGATTGAACCAAGGTCAGCCATGTGAAAACACTTTATCCATTGTGTTATAGCTTGGAATACAAGAGTTCTTTGAAATTAAAAACACCACTTCTTTTTCTTTCCTTTATAACTCACTTATTACTGGCCATTTTTATGCTGCCATTCGATATTTTCCAACATTTTAGTTTCCCATTTTCTCAAGTGACAGAATAAAGTATTTTTTTTTTTTTTGACTTTTGGGTCACACCCGGCAGCACTCAGGGATTATTCCTGGCTCTATGCTCAGAAATCGCTCCTGGCAGGCTCGGGGGACCATATGGAATGCTAGGATTTGAATCACTGTCCTTCTGCATCTAAGGCAAATGCCTTACCGCTGTTCCATCTTTCCGGCCCCAACAGAATAAAGTTTTATTCTATCTTATCCCTCAGTCCATTGACATAAACTAAGTGAGAGGCAGTCCTTTGAAATAGCATGGGGCCAAAGGCTAGTGAATGGAAAAGTTGAAATAATAGATGCCAAACTGTTGAAAATGCTGTCACTAGGGCCAGGGGGATCAATCCATGGTAGGAAGCTTGCCACAAATAGCAGGGGAGTGCAGTTAGGACAGAGAAGGAACCATTATGACAATGAGAGTTGGAAATGATTACTGTGGACAAGAATTGGGTCCTGAAAGGAGATGAAGTGATACGCATAGTACCCTTACAGTTTCTAAGGAAAAAAAGGGAGAGAGAGAGAGAGAGAGAGAGAGAGAGAGAGAGAGAGAGAGAGAGAGAGAGAGAGAGAGAGAAAATGTTTCCCATAGATGCAGGGAGGGGAAATAGAAGAGGGGAAAGTGGAAGGAAAACTGGGAACATGGGTGATAGGAAATGTGCACTGGTGAAGGGTGTTGTACATGTTATGACTAAAACTCAATCATGAACAGCTTTGTAACTGTGTTTATCTCACAGTGATTCATATAAAGAATTTATTTTATAAATAAATTATGGCTTAAATTTTTTTTAATTTGTTCTCGGGCCATTTACTTATAATTATTCTGGTAGTACCACAATCCCCCTAAGATTTCTTACTATCTACAGCTAGTACTAAAAAAGCTATTGTTATACTTAAAATATAAAAACAGGGAACACACCTATTAATCAGTATATAAAAAATCAATGAAAGCTGAATGTGATACTGACAGTCACTGTCACATTTCAGTTTTTGATACTGAAGTGTCAATAGGAACATGGCTCCTGAGTAAATCACTCCAGGAACTGAACAGATACGAGTGGAAAGGGCTATATATAATTTGGACCAATGTTGTAAGAACTAGGTGGGACCAGGTTGTCAGAACAGGAACTGAGATGTAAACTGGCTGTAAAACCTGTAACATAATGTTCCAATTACTGAATACATTGTAGGACTCCCACATATACCCCACAGGAACAAATGCATAAAAACCCAGTGTGACCTGGGTTCATGGCTCTATCCTGTTGGAAGTAGCTAGATGGAGTTATTAACAGAGTGTAAGTTAATGGGATTCCCTCATACTTCTCGGCAACTGCCTTGGTCAAGATTCTGTAATAATCATTATGTGAAATTTTGCCAGATGTTTCCTCCAATGTTCCCTTCCATTGGAATAAACTGGGGATAGCTCTAGGATCTCTCTAAATAATCCTTTAAAATTTCATGTACAACTAGCTATTCTTAATATTTTAATTATGAAAAAAATCTGGAGTTGGAGCCAGAACCACACTCAGGAATTAGTCCTGTTCTGCACTAAGGAATTACTTTTGGCAGTATTTGGGGGCTCAAATGGGAAGCCTGGTGTTGAATCAGGTTAACTGTGTGTACCCCAAATGTTCTCTCTAGCCTCTGCAGTCTTACACATTGAACTTAGTTATGGAAAGAGTTCTAAAATAAGTTCCATAATTATGTATGCATTTGATAAATACCTACTTTTAAAATTATTTTTCTTCACTGAGGCACAATTTACATATTATCTAATTATCATAACATGAAAAACACATTTTAAATTAGATATTTCAGCAACATCTGTCTATTCATATTATTATACATCCATCATCTTAAACCCAGTTCAAGCCACTTCACCTCAAAACAAAACTCCCTGGGGGCTGGCGAGATAGCATGGAGGTAAGGCGTTTGCCTTTCATGCAGAAGGTCATCAGTGTAAACCCCAGAGTCCCATATGGTCCCCAGTGCCTGCCAGGAGCAATTTCTGAGCATGGAGCCAGGAGTAACCCCTGAGCACTGCCAGGTGTGACCCAAAACCCACAAAACAAAACAAAACAAAACAAAACTCCCTGTCCATTATGAAGTTATTTTCTATCTTCTTCCCCTTGTTTGTTCCTCAAATCTCAAGCAACCACCTCTGTTCTCTATCTGCAGAGATTTACTTATTTGGAATGTATTGTATAAGCAGAATCATTCAATACATGCCTTTTGTGTCTAACTTTTTTTACTAGCATCCTATTTTGGCAGGGAAATTGTTCATTCACACTACATTCCGTGTCAGCAGTTCATTTCTCTACAGTTTGAATAAGATTAGATGGTACAGACAAAATAAGTCTTACTTGACCCATTCATCAGTTTATTGGCATTTGTGCTACAAAACCTTTTTGGTTATTGTGAATAGTACTACTATGAATAGCATCTGTTCAAACAAATGTTTGTTTGGGCATCTATTTTCAGTTGTTTCTTTTTTTTAATGAGATCTTCCCAGCAGTAGTGAGAGGTCCTGGGCCAACTCCTGTGATTTGGATATAAAGAATTAATGCTCTGGATAGTGGTAGAGGGGTGTGTGTGTGTGAGAGTGTGTGTGTGTGTGTGTGTGTGTGTGTGTGTGTGTGTGTGTGTGTGTGTGTGTGTGTGTGTGTGAGAGAGAGAGAGAGAGAGAGAGAGAGAGAGAGAGAGAGAGAGAGAGAGAGAGAGAGAAAGAGAGAGCTGAGTTTTTTAGGCCACACTCAGTAGTGTTCAGGGGCTATTCCTGGCTCTGTGGTTAGGAGTGATTCCCTCCACCTGGCAGTGTTCCAAGGATCATCTGTGGTGCAGGAGATTGAACTGAGGTTGGCTACCTGCAAGGCAATTACCTGACCTTCCCCCCCCCCCCGTGCTATCTTTCTGGCCTATTCTATTCTAAGTTTGGCTAACACAATATTAAAACAGAATAAGGGGCCAGAGAGATAGCATGGAGGTAGGGCATTTGCCTTGCATACAGAAGGATGGTGGTTCGAATCCGGCATCCCATATGGTTTCCTGAGCTTGCCAGGAGCGATTTCTGAGTGTAGACCCAAAACCAAAACCAAAAACCGAAAAAACCCAAACAAAAACAGAGACAAACCATGCTTTCTTGGCTTTCCTTACTACTAGCAATGAGGCAATAGACAATATCAGGAGTGAGACATAACTTGTGGTGCAAAATGAGACCACTTTCATTTAGAAAAAAAAAAGTATTAATAATTTGACATAGCAAGGCCAGAACTATAGTATATTGGGTAAGGTCCTTGCTTTGCATACAGCTGACTGCTAATTATTCCTCAGCACCTGATATGATCCCCAGAGCCCTCCAGAGCAGAGTCAGGAGTAAGCCCTCAGTACCACCAAGTGTGCCCTTACCCCATAAAAAGAATTTGAGTAGTATGCTTCAAGGATGGAGAAACCCTGTATCTATCAGGACAAGGGAATTTTCATTCTAATTTCCCCCAATATCTACTGTGCCTTTGCAAAAGAAAGAAGAAAAAGAAGAAACATAAACCTTTTTTATGATCGTTTCTTTTTTTAAATATAATTTTTATTTTTTTTTATTTTATTTTATTTTTTTTTTGGTTTTTGGGCCACACCCATTTGATGCTCAGGGGTTACTCCTGGCTATGCGCTCAGAAGTCGCTCCTGGCTTGGGGGACCATATGGGACGCGCAGGCAAGGCAGGCACCTTACCTCTAGCGCCACCGCCCGGCCCCAAATATAATTTTTATTTTAATTATAGTGGCTTACATATCATTCACAGTAATATTCCAGTTACATATTTACATTGAATCAGGGGAATTCCCACCACTGGACTGTCCTCCCACCACCGCTCCCAGCCTACCTCCCATATCCTCCGCTCTCCCCCACCCCAGGGGCTGTGTCTAGTTTATTACTTAGTGGTCTTATAACTGTTTGGTCTTGGTGCCTCCATTACTGCCCCCCTCTAGTTGGGAGGCGGGACTAAAAAGATCAAGTTATGTGGATTTGTTTTGAGGAAGAGAAAGGTAATATAATGGGGTAAAAATCAACTATGCCAACTATGAGCAGAGTCATTCTAGAGGCTCTCATCCTTGGTTTGAGGGATGAAGGGGAAAAGAAGAAGGTGAAACACCACAACAGTTCAAAAAGAGGAATCAAATAAGATATCCAGTGAGCACTGCAGCAATAAAAATATGCACCACATAGTTGCCATGGTCTTGAGATAGGAAATGTGACAAGGGGCAAAAAGGAAGAAAGAAAAAGTAAATATATAGTAAAAAAAATGGACAACTACTTCAATATCTACCCCAAAATAAAGAAATCGACAAAAACTAGAGAAAAAAATTATTTAGTGTTTTTTGTCTCCCCCCCCCACCCTGCATAGGCACAGTAAATATTGGGGTCATCTGAAATGGGGAATATGATTGTTTCTTTTATGATAGTTTCTTTTTTTATTTTTTTATAGTGGTTTTGTTTTGTTTTTGTTTTTTTGTTGTTTGTTTTCTCTAGTTGATGGTTTTGTTTTTTTGGTTTGTTCTTTTTTTGTTCTTCTTGTACTTTTGTTGTTAATGCCTATTGCTTTTTTGTATTTGTTTTTGCTCTTGTTTTGTTTTGTTACCTTGTTCTTTTCCCCCCTTTTTTCTTCTAAATGGATACTTACAACACCTAGATGGATTCTTTCTAGTTTTTTTGTTTGTTTTATTTTGTTTTGTTTTTGTTCTTGTTTTTTCTCTCTTCTCCCTTATCTTTTCTTATATTCCAACAGAACTACATTACTGGAACCATATTGTTCACCCTCATAATTTGAGGGGGAAAATAAATGGCACCAAGACCAGACAGTCGTATGAACATTTACTGGAAATATAAGATGATCAGACTTAAACCACCAAACCCAAAGTCAACAACAGAATAAATACCCAAGTCTACAACAAGCTGAACAAGTGGAGAACAGTTACACTAGCATTGTGGGGGGTCAAAGGAGGGAGATATGGGATGCATGCTGGGAACAGGGGTGGAAGGGAGAACAATACTGGTGGTAGGAATGCCCCTCATTCATTGTCACTTTGTGCCTTAAATATTACTGTGAAAGATTAGTAATTTAATAAAAATTTATTTAAAAGAGAGTCATTATTGGGCAGATATTTGAGGCTTTCTCTGGCTTGCTTCAAACCTGGGAGAACTTTGATCTTCTCTGGCATTCATCCCTTGACGGCTTGCCTCGGCTGAGGTGAAACTTTCTGGGCTGGAGTCATGGATAAAGCTGGACTGCTAGGGCCCCTTAGATCTTGGCAGACATTTTGGAGCTTCCCCCGGCTTGCTTCAACCTGGGAACTTTGATCTTCTCCAGCATTAGTCCCCTGAGGGCGTGCCTCGGCTGAAGTGTGTCTTTCTGGGGTGGAGTTGTGGATAAGGCTGACTTCTGCTGGGCCCTCTTAAGCTCGGCAGACATTTTGAGGCTTCCCTCCAGCTTGCCTCAGACCTGGGAACTTTGATCTTCTCTGGCATTCATCCCCTGACAGCTTGCCTCAGCTGAGGTGAGTCTTTCCGGGCCAGAGTTGCGGATAAAAGCTGATTCTGCTAGGCCCCTTAAGCCCACCTATAAGGGGTCAAAGCAGAGAGAGCACAGCCACTCAGCTTTGCTTTGCGGCCCGTGCACTCCACCTAGCCAATGAATACCACCACAACACATAGAAAAACCCACAACACAAGCATGACAATGGGGGAAACTACGCAGACCAACATCAGGCATAGAGAATGAAGATGGAAACTCTGATGACCCAACAATGGCCAACCACCTAAGTAGTCTTTTAGAAATGGAGTTTAGAGAAGAAATATGGAGGATGCTCAAAGAACTCAAAGTATAGATCAGAACATAATAAGAATCAAGAGAATATGAAGATAGAAATCAGAAAACTCCAAACTGAAATATCAGGTCAAATAACAGGTCTGAAAAACGCAGTAAGACAAATTGAAGAACATAATGGATGAGCTTTCCCACAGGTTAATAGCAGCGGAAGGATAGAATTAGTGCGCTGGAAGATGCGATGCATAACAACTCCACACAGCAGAAGAGATTGGAAAAAAGCCTTAAATCAAATGATCAGACAATGGAAAAATATTACTCAAAGAATATGAGCAGATTAAAAATAGAAGTTTTTGATAAGCTCAACAGAAACAATCTCAGAATCACTGGAGTCCCAGGAGACCCAAGAAGAAAATCTCCAGGAAGAATCAACAGTCAAGAACATCATCACAGAGAAACTACCAGAGCTAAAAGGAAACATGTGACCGAATCCTGCATGCCTGAAGAGTACCAGCTATAAGAGACGCCCAGAAAAAAAACACCCCAAGATACATCCTAGTCACAATGATGAATCCCACAGATAGAGATAAAATACTGCAAGCAGCAAGATCAAAAAGGGAAATTACATTTCCAGGGAGGCATCCTTGAAATTTACAGCAGGACCTATCACCAGAAACACTCAAGGCCAGAAGGCAGTGGTGGGATATAGTGACAAAACTTAATGAAATAAATGCTTCGCCAAGAATATTGCACCCATCAAAAACTCACTTTCAGGTTTGAAGGAAGTATACATGGCTTCACAGATAAAACAACAGCTCAAAAAACTTTACAGGGACTCAAAACCAGCCTTAAAAGAAAAACTGAAAGATCTATTCTAAAGACAAGACAGACCAACAAACTCACCAACTTCTACACAAGAGATTGGCAATAAATCCCATGACAATTATCTCTCTCAATGTCAATGGACTAAATGCACCGCTTAAGAGGCACAAATGGATTCAAAGAGGCAAAATGGATCAAAAAACTGAATCAAATCTTCTGCTGGCCTCCAAGAAACACAACCTGAATAGTCAGAATAAACATAGACTCAAAATCAAAGGCTGGAGGAAAACATCATTCAAGCAAACAACACCCTTATAAAAAGCGGGGGGTGGGCCATACTAATAGATTAGATGACACAAACTTTATACTCAGAAAAGTCGTAAGGGACAAAGATGGATATTATGTACTAATCATTCTTTTCCAATGTACACGGGGTCATTCTCCAGGATAGACCACTGTTTGCAAGTCAGCCCCTGATGGGGTTGAATGATGAAAGATGGAGGATAAAGTCTTTCCCCCTCCAGCTCAAGAGCATGCATCTGCCACCTGTTCAGTTGATGGTCTGAAGTGAAGCGGCGGGTAAAAGGCTAGCAGTCAGGCTTGTGAAAATTCAGCTTTATTTGGAGAAACAAGACCCTGAAGCCCAAAGCACTCAGCATCAGTTCCAGCCAAAAGCCCCTCACCTTCCACAGACCCTTGTTTTTTATCCCCAGAATCAGATACCACCCCAATGGTGGAAGGCACGAATTCATGTACCACCCTAGGGTGGGGGCAGAATGCCAGGTCACACCCTAGGGTAGGGCACAATCACCATCAGGGTAGGGCCAGTAAACATAATAATCCCATAAAATATTTACATACACAACAGACCACATGCTGGCACATAAAACATACCTCCCATAAAATCAAGAAGATAGAAATTTTGCAGGCTACCCTTTGCTGACCACAAGGCTCTGAAGGAAAATTTATAGATATTGCCAAGCACACATCAGGAACGGAAGAAGGAGAGCATACATGAATAGCTTGATGACACAGCTTATAGAATTTGAAAATGATCAACAAAAGGAACCAAAAATAGGGAGACAGAAGGAAATAACAAAGCTGAGAGCAGAAATCAATGAAATGGAAACCCAAAAAAACAATCCAAAAGATCAACGAAAGCAGAAGGTTGGTTCTTTTGAAAAAATAAACAAGATTGATAGACCATTGGCACTCACAAAGAAAAAGAGAGAAAGAAACTTGATAACACATATTAAAAATGAAAAAGGGGAGATCACTTACAGATACTGCAGAGATTCAAAGCTGTATATCAGAGAATACTTGAGAAACTCTATGCCACTAAAACGATGAGAAACCTGGACAAAAAGGATAAAATCTTCTGAACTCTAATAACCTTCCACGGTTGAATAAGATAGTTGGTAGGCAATATCTAAGCACTTGCATCACTATTGAGGAAAATTAAAACCGTAATAGAAAAATTTGCCAAAAACAAAAACCCAGGCCTGATTGATTCCACAAATGAATTATTTCAAACCTTTCAAGAGGAACTACTACCAATCCTGGCCTTTTATGAAATTGAATAAACCAGGAACACTTCCAAAAAGCTTTTATGAAGCCAACATCATCCCTTAATACCAAAACCAGATAGAGATTCTGCCAAAAAAGCAAATTACAGACCAATATTCCTGATGAACACAGATGCAAAGATCCTCAACAAAATCCTGGCGAACCAGTATCCACTGCCTTATCAAGAAGATCATTCACTATGATCAAGTGGTTTCATCCCAGGGAATTGCAAGGATCGGATTAACATCTGTAAATCTATTCATCATAATACACACATCAACAACAACCAAAAAAATAAAAATCACATGGTCATATCAATAGACACAGAAAAAAAGCATTTGATAAGGTTCAACACCAATTCTTGATGAAAACTCTCAGCAAGATAAAAAATAAAAGGAACCTTTCTCATATAGTAAGTTAGGCCATCTACCACAAGCCAAAGGCAAATATTTCCTCAATGTGAGAAAATCTAAAAGCCTTCCCTCTAAATTCTGGTACAAGACAAGGCAGTCCTCTCTCACCACTCCTATTCAACATAGTACTGAAAAGTATTTGCTATAGTGATTAGGCAAGAAAAAGATATCAAGGGAATCCAGATAGGAAAGAAGAATTCAAGCTCTCCACTGTTTGTAGATGACATAATACTCTACTTAGAAAAACCCTAAAGACTCTACCAAAAAGCTTCTAGATATAATAGACTCAATATAACAAGGGTGGCAGGCTACAAAATTAGCACACAAAAATTAATGGCCTTTTTATACACCAATAATGATAGGGGAAGAAATGGACATTAGAGAACAATCCCATTCACATTAGTGCCACCACAAACTCAAACATCTTGGAGTCAACCTGACTAAAGATGTGAAGGAATCTATACAAAGAAAACTATAAAACACTGTTCCAAGATATAAGAGAGAGGACACGCAGAAATGGAAGCAGTTACCCTGCTCATGGATTGGTAGAATCAACATCATTAAAATGGCAATACTTCCAAAAGCATTGTACAGATTTAATGCAATTCCTCTAAAGATACACATGGCATTCTTCAAAGAAGTGGATCAAACATTTCTGAAATTCATTTGGAACAATAAACACCCTCGAATAGCTAAAGCACTCCTTGGGAAAAGAAATAAGAGGCATTACTTCCCCAATTTTAAGCTGTACTACAAAGCAATAGTTATCAAAACAGCATGGTATTGAAATAAAGACAGACCCTCAGATCAGTGGAATAGGCTTGAGTACTCAGAGAAGGTTCCTCAGACATATAACCACCTAGTTTTTGATAAAGGAGCAAGAAATCCTAAATGGAGCAAGGAAAGCCTATTCAACAAGTGGTGTTGGCACAACTGGTTAGCCACTTGCAAAATAGCAAACTCAGACCCCCAGCTAACACCATGTACAAAGGTAAAATCCAAATAGATTAAAGACCTTGATATCAGATCTGAAACTATAAGGTATATAGAACAACATGTAGGTGAAACACTCCAGGACATTGAGACTAAAGGCATCTTTAAGGAGGAAACATCACTCTCCAAACAAGTGGAAGCAGAGATAAACAGATGGGACTATATTAAACTGAGAAGCTTCTGCATCTCAAAGGACATATTGCCCAGAATACAAAAGCCACCCACTGAGTGGGAGAAATTATTCACCCAATACTCATCAGATAAAGGACTAATATCCAAAATATACAAGATACTGACAGAACTATACAAAAAAAAAAAAACATCTAACCCCATCAAAAAATGGGGAGAAGAAATGAACAGTCACTTTGTAAAAAAAAAAAGAAAAAAAAAAAGTAGCCAAAAGACACATGAAAAGATGCTCAACATCACTAATCGTCAGGGAGATGCAAATCAAAACTACTATGAGGTACTACCTCACGCCACTGAGATTGGCACACATCACAAAGGAAAACAAGCAGTGCTGGCGGGGATGTGGAGAGAAAGGAACTCTTTTTCACTGCTGGTGGGAATGCCGTCTAGTACCTTTATGGAAAGCGATATGGAGATTCCTTCACAAACTGGAAATTGAGCTTCCATATAGTCCAGCTATACCACTCCTAGGAATATACCCGAGGAACACAAAAATACAATACAAAAATCTCTTCCTCACCCCTATATTTATTGCAGTGCTATTTACAATAGCCAGACTCTGGAAACAACCAAGATGCCCTTCAACAGATGAGTGGCTAAAGAAACTGTGGTACATATACACAATGGAATACTATGCAGCTGCCAGGAGAGATGAAGTCATGAAATTTTCCTATACATGGATGTACATGGAATCTATTATGCTGAGTGAAGTATGTCAAAGGGAGAGAGAAAGATGCAGAATGGTTTCACTCATCTATAGGTTTTAAGAAAAATGAAAGACTTTTTAACAGTATCTCAGAGACAAAGAGATGAGGCTGGTAGGTGCAGCTCATGACATGAAGCTCACCACATAGAGTGATGAGTGAAGTTAGAGAAATAACTACACTGACAACTATCATAACAATGTGAATGAATGAGGGAAGTAGAAAGCCTGTCTCGAGTACAGATGTGGGGGGTGGGGAGGAGGGAGATCTGGGAAATTGGTGGTGGAAATGTTGCTCTGGTGAATGGGGTGTTCTTTACATGACTGTAATCATGCAACTATAATCATTTGTAATCATGGTGTTTAAATAAAGATAATTTAAAAAAGAGTTATTATAAAAAAGAAGAAAAATTTGAAAATAGCATCAGTAGATATTAAATCACACAGATGATCCCCATAAACATAGGGTCCTGAGAGACCAAACTAATCATTAATAACAATAAATTAAAGCATAAATATAAAGTTAAAGTACAAAGCACTCTCAAGTATGTAACTATATGTTACTGTAGGGAATATGATGGAAAGCAACTGGGCATGGGTGAACTACTTTGGATAAGTGGTTGAGAAAGCTTCTACAGAATGTCATATTCAAGTCAAGACTTGAGGGGAAAAAAAAAGAACCATCTCTTTCAAGACTGAGGGGCAGAGTATCCAAGCAGAGGGAGGAGCCAGAATAAGAACCCTAGATATCAAGCACTTGGTATAGTTGTGGAATCAAAACAAAATAATAATGTCCGTGTGACTAGAACCTAGTTATCTTTAACGTATGTGTAAGTATGATTTTGAAAACACCCCTTCTTGAAGAAGAAACTTTCTTTTTTCTGTTTTTTTTTTTAATTTTATTTTCAGTGATGATGGTGAAGGTCACACCTTGTGTGCAGAGGACTTACTCTTGGCTTTGTGCTCAGCTGGTCCTGGTGGTACTCTGGGGACCATATTCAGTGACAGAGATCAAACCAGTAGGACCAGAGCAATAGTGCTACAGACAGTTGCACACAGACAGCCCAGGTTCTATCCCCAATATCCCATATGGCTTCCCAAGCCCTGCCAGGAGTGATCCTTGAACAAAGAACCTTGAACAAAGGAAGATGCACTGCCAGGTATAGCAACAACACAAAAACAAACCAACAAAAGAAACAGATGAACAGGAAGTTCCATATTGGAGATCCTCAGATGGATCCCACAGTTTATTTAATTTGTAAAGTTGATTCTGCTCCAATGAGAATAAACATTATCTGTTTAAGTGCTGAGCTGAGGAATGACTGATCTTGTGCTCAATTTGATGTTAATAATGTCAATAAATGATTAAGTGCATAAAATAGTTTCAAAACAAGGTCAACGATAGTCTTCAGGAACATAAGTATAATATGGGATAGAGAAGAATAAATAGAATATTTAGATCTTTGTGCACACTGCAGAGATGCCACTAGACGTTGCAAACCTGAGTAAAAGGAACCTTAGCATTTTCCCTAATTGTTATGCACTTATTTGAAAAGTTTAATGTTTGTAAAGTTCTAGAAACTGCCAAAAAATAAAATAAAGTAGTGATTGTGACTCCAGACGAAATTTTCAGAATGGTATAAATGAGAATCTAAAGTCTGGCTGGATTAGCAGTTCTCTTTGTGATGGGGAAGGATCAACCCAACCAAGGTGCAGGGTTTATAGTCACCCCAAGTCTTCTGGAGCCAGGACAGTGGTAAGTAAGTCAGCAAAATGAGGCAATCTGGAAGGAATATCCCAGGGATTACTATGAAATCAAGGTTTTAGGAAACAACTATTAGGGTTGGAGACAGTCTATTAGCAGGGGAATAAGAAATCTATATTTATCGTGTCTTCCTACACAGCTTTAGAAATTATGAGAGAGGAGCAATGACTATCAAATGGAAGGAAGTGAAGATACACATCACAGGAATGATTGAGTAGGTGTTGGAAGATCTCATACTGTTTATACAAATAACTGTTTCACAGTTTGTTTTGGTGGATAGACAGTTAGATCACTAGGAATAAATTGCACCCATCATGTGATCAAATTCTTTTTATAGGACTGTGTACACTTCATAGGGGGAAGAGGTTGGAACAACAAACCACCCTAGACTGCGTGGGTGGCTTCAACAGCAAACACTTATTTCTGACAGTTCTCCACGCTGCAAGTCCAAGATCTTGATGGCTGAATTCTGGTGTGGTCCTATCCTCTTCTAGAATGAAGACTGCCAACATCTCATCGGATCCTCAAGGACTGAACGACGGAAAGTTCTCTGGGACTGGAATGATAGTGCAGTGGATGGGGCTTTTGCATTGCATGCGCTGGACCTAGATTTGACCACTTGAGCCACAGATGTTTCTTTGAGCCCTGCCAGAAGTGATCCCTGAGCACAGAGCTAAGAGTAAAACCTAAGAATAACTGCCTGTGGCCCAGAAAACAACAGAAATAAAAGATCTCTAGGGACTTTTTCAGCCTGTTCGTAATCAGTTCAAGAGAACACGACTCTTGCTAAAGGTCTGATTTCTAATACCAATTGTTTTGTTAAATGAAGGCTAGGATTTCAACATGAGATTCTGGTGTGAGACTCATAGAAGGATACTCATGAGTATAATGTCTATGACAGGTTCTAAAGTGACTTTGCAATTTATTGAATTTATAGTGCTGATGGAAATATTTGTGCGGGTGGAAATATTTGTGTTTTCAGGAGATCCAGGGCTCTAGTTAAAAGGCGAGTGAACTTTGATTGGATATAGAGTCCCAGATCTCTTAGTCTGCTTTTTAACAGGCATTTCTGACTCTGTGTTCTATTCTAACTGTGCATTCTACAACTTTTCTACGTGTGGTTTCTAAATTACTCATCATCATTTAGCACATGTTTTAATTTTTGCTAAGTGAAGTCCCTAGGGAAAATGTTATAATCTGATTTAGAACTTGGTATGACACTTCCAGACAGAAACAGAAATTCAAAAATGAGCTGTCATTTCAAGTCTCTTTTTTTCTCTCCACTGTGAGAGAAGAAACTTGCTGAATGCAAGTCAAATAAAACAAACACAAAGGCAAAACAAAACAAAGCATTTCCCCACATTTATTATCTGTTCTAAGTAGAACTGGAAAGTACTTTAAGCATTCATTTAATTATTAAAAATATTTGTATAAAAATGGATATGCTCTTCAAGACTGTGTTCTCCCTTGAACATGTCTCTCACGTGCATATCTCTCTGTTTCCTTGCCATTTCCACTTTGGAGAAGCCCATGTCCTCTCTTGCACATGCATTTTCTCTCTTTCCTCATATCTTTCTGAGTAAATTTAAATAAAACTATTCTGCTTCACACAGAAAAACAACAACAAAAAATACCTTTAATGAAACTATTTTAAACATTTATTTATTTGTTTGTTTATTTATTGTGGTTTTGGGGCTACAACTGGCAGTACGCAGGGGTTACTCCAGACTGCACTCAGAAATCTCTCCTGGCAGGCTAAGGGGACCAAATGGGATGTTGGGAAGTGAACCTGGGTCTGTCCCAAGTCAGCCGAATGCACGGCAAATGCCCTACTGCTATGCTATCTCTCTTAGCACAAATGAAATATTTTTAATATGTGCATACCTGTTATGAGTTGCTTGAGTCTGGTATGTGGCCAGGCTTATAAAATACTGCTTGAGCTATCTCCATACCCTGTCACTTTTTTATAAGAAATAATTCTGGGGCCAGAGAAAGTACAGCAGATAAGAATTTAATTTGCACACACACCTGATCTGAGTTTAATGCCTGGTACCACAAATGGTCCCCTGTGTACTGCTAGAAGTGGTACCTGATCACAGAGCTAGGAGGAATTCCTGAGTATAGACAGGTGTGGAAACCTTCCCCACTTAACTCATTCGGAAAGTAGTTAACTTGTAATTGTTTCTGAAATAGTAAATTTATCACCATCATCATAATGTTCTGAAAATATATGATTAATTTTGAGGTTTAGGTTTGTTGTTAAAGGAGTTGGGACTACAACCAGCAGTGCTCAGGTGCTATTTCTGGCTCTGTGCTCATGAGTGACCTCAGTGGTGCTCAGGAGACTGTATGTAGTGCCATGTGCAAGTCAGACTACCTTAACCTCTGTGCTATTTCTCTGACCTCAAACATGTAATTAATTTTGTATGTTTGAAGATCAGCCTGAAGACTTTTGCGTTCTATCTTCTATTTAAATAGGAAAGATGAATTATATGTACACTCTTTTTCCTATTTAGAACTTTCACTTAAAACTTAAAAACCAAAATCATTAGCTTTGTTTAAAAATACTGTGTATAGAGCCGGAGAGATAGCATGGAGGTAAGGCGTTTGCCTTTCATGCAGGAGGTCATCGGTTCGAATCCCGGCGCCCCATATGGTCCCCTGTGCCTGCCAGGAGCAATTTCTGAGCCTGGAGCCAGAAATAACCCCTGAGCACTGCCGGGTGTGACCCAAAAAAGAAAAAATAAATAAATAAAAATACTGTGTATATATGTACTTACATACAGGAAAAATATGAAAGGGTACATTTTGGCCCAAGCTTAACATATTGAGCATATATATTTCACTTGTGGGAAGCCCAGATTCAATTCCAAGTGTTACACAATCCTCTGAGTACTATAGAGATATCCCCAAACACAGCCTGAAGTAGCCCCGGAGCACCATATATTGTGGCCCCAAAGTCCTCTACTGCCAGCAAAGTATATTCTGAAATCATTATATTTAAAAGTAAGATTAGATCTAATTTTTCTTTTTTCTTTCTTTATTGAGATCAATGTGAATTGCAAGTCTTTCACAGTTGTATTTCAGGTACATAGTGACAGTGAAATCGAGCCATTCCCACCACCAGTGTTGACCTCCCTCCTCCATAATTTCCAGCAAACATCTCATACCCCAACTTTAGTCTCCTGGCCTATAAGTGTAACAGGTCCATTTTAAGTTTAGATTGTTATAGTTTGGGTCTCTTGATTCTATTGTCGTTAACTTTGGTTTGGGTATTTAGGTTTGACCATTTTTTATTTCTCCTCAATGCTCCTGAAGCCACTTGGCCCCTGAGTCCCATCCACTTTTTTTTCTCAAATTGTAGGAAAACATAGAAATATGAGGCAGAACAAGATGATTCATGTTTTATGATTCTATAAAAAGTGTGGGAGTCCCTATCTAGAAGCTAAAAATATAAATAAAATTAAAAAAAGAAAAAGAAAGAAATGAGGGCAGATGTGGCAAGTTTTTAAATTATTTTTGTAGTTTTTGCATATATTCATTAAATATTGGGAAAATTAGAAATGATGGCTTTTCTTCTTACCTTCCTCCCCCTTCTCCACTGAGCCACATCCCTGACCCTACCACATGTACAAATTGTTTCACCTGGGAGGGAAGAGAAAACTTATTTTAGGTGTCAAAATAAGGAGTAAATCTAATTTACCTTCATCACTCTTTTGGAGAGTGAGGTAGAAATAAGAAATAAATAGTATGAGACTATAATAGAGGGAAGTGGTCACTCTGAAGGAGAACTGGGTGCTGAAAGGAAGTAGTTATATGCATGATACCCTACCAATTTAGCAGTCTTGTAAACCACAATTCCAAAAGAAAAAAAGACAGAGAAAATATTGCCTGCCATAGAGGCAGGTGGGAGGGAAGTGGGCACTGGTAAAGAGAGTGGTATTGAACATTGTATGCCTGAAACTCAAATGTCAATAACTATATTAAGCCATCAGGAGTGATGAAGTCATGAAATTTTCCTATGTATGTATGGTAGGACAGCCAAGCATTTTAAAGATCATCAAAAGCTAGAACCTCTTTATGCCCCTCCCTATATAATCCGACTCATGACCCTGGGCTGGAGTTTGTCTCCTGGAAGAAAGCTATTGGTAGATGGACTTTTAAATAACTAAAACCCAACCATTAACATGTTTGTAATCATAGTGCTTAAATAAAGATATTGAAAAATTTCAATTAAAATTTTTTTTTGTTTAGCTTTACTTCAACTTCGTGGTCTTGTTCTTTGACTATGAACCCTAACCATACTTTCTGTTTTGTTTTTGTTTTTGGTCCACACCCAGAAATACTCAGGGCTCAGGGGACCACATAGGATGCCAAGTTGGCCATGTGCAGGCAAGCACCATCCACACTGTACTATTTCTCAGGCTCTACAATGATACATGCAAGCAAAGTAATAGAAAAAGATTAAAAGTGTGAAAAGAACTCTATACAGAGGTGCAATGTCTGCTTGTATTCCTGAATACAAAATTAGGAAGGAGTAAGCCCTGAGCATAGTTGATATGGCTCCAAACCAAACCAAACCAAACAAAATTATTAACAGGATATATCTGTGTTAAGTATTATTGTCACAGTGCAACAAAATTTAAAGTAAAATAAAGAATATGGAGCAGGGCCCGGAGAGATAGCACAGTGATGTTTGCCTTGCAAGCAGCCGATCCAGGACCTAAGGTGGCTGGTTCAAATCCCGGTGTCCCATATGGTCCCCTGTGCCTGCCAGGAGCTATTTCTGAGCAGACAGCCAGGAGTAACCCTGGGTGTGGCCTAAAAACCAAAAAAAAAAAAAATAGAATATGGAGCAGTGACTTCTTGTTTTCTTGTGATGTAAAGGTGGAAGAGACTCCATAGCATGTGTTCAAAAAAAGCAGTGTAAACAAAAAAAAAACCAAAATAGATTAAAGACCTTGAAATCAGACCTGAATCTATAAAGTTTAGTGAGGAAGAAATAGGCAGAACACATCAAGACTTACACCTCAAAAATGTCTTTGATGATGAAATGCCAATGACAAGAGGTATAGCATCAAATCTAAATAAATGGGACTACATTAAATGAAAAAGTTTCTGGATGGTGAAAGAAACCCTGGTTAAAACTAGAAGACAGCTACTTGAATGGGGAAAAATTTTTTGCACTCAACACATCAGAGAAGGAGTTGATATCTAGTATATACAAAGCACTCCGAAAGGTTAATTCCACAAAACCTAATAAAGCCATAGAAAAATCGGAAGAAGAAATGAATAGACACTTTTCCAAGAAAGATGACCAATAGACACATGAAAACCTGCTCATCATCACGCATCATTAGAGAAAACCAAATCAAGACAACAATGAGATACCACCTTACACCAGTGAGGATGGCACACATCAAAATAACAGGACCAGAACAACATGTAGGTAAAACACTCCAGGACATTGAAACTAAAGGCATCTTCAAGGAAGAAACAGCATTCTCTAAACAAGTAGAAGTAGAAATACACAAATGAAACTATATTAAGCTGAGAAGCTTCTGCACCTCAAAGGAAATAATGCTTAGGATACAAAAGCCACCCACAGAATGGGAGAAGCTATTCACCCAATACCCATCAAATAGGGGCTAATATCTAAGACATGCAAGGTACTGACAGAACTTAATAAGAAAAAAACATCTAACCCCATCAAAAATGGGGAGAAGAAATGGACAATTTCTCAAAGAAGAAATACAAATGGATAAAAGGCACATGAAAAAAATGCTCCCATCACTAATCATCAGGAAGATGAAAATCAAAACAACAATGAGGTACCATCTCACACTACAGAGACTGGCACACATCACAAAGAACAAGAACAATCAGTGCCGGTGGGGATGTGGAGAAAAAAGGAACTCTCATTCACTGTTGGTGGGAATGTCATGTAGTCCAGCCCTTATGGAAAACAATATGGAGATTCCTCAAAAAACTGGATAGTGAGCTCCCATTTGACTCAATTATACCACTCCTAGGAATATACCCTAGGAACACAAAAATCTAATACAAAAATTTCTTTCTCACACCTATATTCATCACAGCACTTTTTACAATAGCCAGACTCTAGAAATAACCAAGATGTCCTTTGAAAGATGAATGGCTAAAGAAACTGTGGTACATATATACAATGGAATATTATGCAGCTGTCAGGAGAGATGAAGTCACGTAATTTTCCTATACATGGATGCACATGGAATCTATTATGCTGAGTAAAATTAGTCAGAGGGAGAGAGAGACACAAAAAATAGTTTCACTCATCTATGGGTTTTAAGAAAAATTAAAGACATTAAAATAATTCCCAGCTCAAGATATAAAGCTCACCACAAAGAGTGGTGAATGCAGTTAGAGAAATAACTACGCTGAGAACTATAATAATGTCAGTGAGTGAGAGATATAGAAATCCTGTCTCAAATATAGGCAGGGGTGGGGAAGGGAAGAGATGGGGGCACTGGTGATGGGAAGGTTGCACTGATGAAGGGGGTGTTCTTGTTATGACTGAAACTCAACTACAATTCTGTTTGTAATCACGGTGTTTAAATAAAGAAATTATTTTAAAAAACAATGGGCAATTTCTGTTGGCGGGGATGTGGTAAGAAAGGAACTCTCATCCACTGCTGGTGGGAATGCTGCCTGGTCCAACCCCTATGGAAATCAATAGGGAGGTTGCTCAGTAAACTCATAATTGAGCTGCCATATGACCCAGCATCGCACTCCTGGGTATCTATCCCCAAGACAGAAGGGCATTCTTCCCAAAGTATGTATGCACTCCACTATTTATTGCAGCACTCAGCACAACAGCCAAAGTTTGGAATCAACCTCCATGTCCAACAACAGATGAATGGATTATGAAGATGTGGTACACAGTGGAATATTACATAGCAGATAGAAATGATACAATCATGGATTTTGCAGCAACATGGATGAATCTAGAAAATATTATTTTAAATAAGGTAAGCCAGAAGAAGGATAAATACAGAATGATAGAACTTATCTGAAGTATTTACTATATACACCATATATACATATAATACTCCATAAAGAAACACAATGGTCTAAATGGTAGAACTTCCAAACACTGTAGGTGCTAGGATATAATGTGGAGAAGTAATAAAAATCAAGCAAAAAAGGGGAAACACGGGGCCAGAGAGATAGCATGGAGGTAAGGGGTTTGCCTCTTATGCAGAAGGTCATTGTTTCGAATCCTGGCATCCCATATGGTTCCCCGAGCCTGCCAGGAGCGATTTCTGAGAGCGGAGCCGAAATGACCCCTGAGCGCTGCCAGGTGTGACCCAAACCCTACCCCCCAAAAGGGGAAACACAAAGTTTCTAAGATCTTTTATATGACTAGGATATCAGCAACAATGGAAACAGCTGTTTAGAATGAACAAGTGTTCAATAAATCTTCTACTACAATGGCCTATAATAATGTTCTTATTTATTTATTTATTTATTTATTTATTTATTTATTTATTTATTTTTAGTTTTTGGGCCACACTCAGTGATGCTCGAGGTTGCTCCTGCCTATGCACACAGAAATCACTCCTGGTTTGGGACCATATGGTATGCCAGGGGATCGTACTGCGGTCCTCCTGGGTCAGCCACGTGCAGGGAAAACATACTACCGCTATGCCACTGCTCTGGTCTCATATTACAATTTTCTAATGTATTTATCCACAGATCTAGGTGCAGAATGCAATTGGAAGCTAGGGACCCTCTCCTGCAACATTCAGATCTGTCAGGCTGCAGGAGCTGGGTCGAGCCCAGAAAGGCCTCACCATCCCCCACCAACTCTAGGACTCTTTAACTTATATTAAAACAACTATCTATCTATCTATTCTATCTATCTATCTATCTATCTATCTATCTATCTATCTATCTATCTATCTATCTATCTATCTATCTATCTGTCTGTCTGTCTGTCTATCTATCTACATTTTTCTTTAATTTCACTTGTTTGAGTGCTGCTTGGTACAAAATTCTAGAAGAAAAAGTATTGCTTGGGATAAATGCTTAGCTTAAGACCAGGGCACAGACACTGTACAGTCTGTTATTCTTACCCCCACGTACACCAGAAATATCATATGGTACTGTTTCCTTTTCCATAGGCATACTAAAAACAGGGGAAATCTTCTGTATAGAAAGAAGCTCTTATCTATTAGGGATAAGAGCTCATACATTTTATAATACAGGGGTGCCTCCCACCCTGAACATTCATCATGGGGACTTTACTTAGACTCCATGTGATTGTACAGCGACCTTTCAATCTTGAACCCCAGACCTCAACCAACACAGTTCCCTGCAACAGCACCAGTAATCAAACACCCTTCGGGGAGTGCCTAATACCACTCTGGCACCAACTTGTGCCAGGTTGATACAACATCCTGATTATGGGGAAACAGCAACCACTAGATCTAAGAGCAGGTTTCCCTATCTTACTACCTAATGGTAAGATGAAATCAGAAGACACTAAGTCTTTGATATGTGCAAAAATCAAGATCCCTAATTACAGAAGACTAACTTTGATAACTGCAACTGGGTAGAACTTTTCCTGAGTCCAATAAAAAATCCTAGCCTAGGCTTCAGCCGAGGATTTGAACAAAAACCAAGACCTCTAATTCCAGAGGTCTGACTTTGACAACTATGACAGAGCAGAACTTCGAGAATTATAAGGAAAGGCTATATATATCCTAGTCTTTGTCCTAAAATCGTGCAAAAACCAAGATCACTAATTACAGAAAATTGACTACAACACCATGATGGAGCATGACTTCTAGAACTATAAAGAAAGACTCTACCCTAGACTTCATTCTATGACTTGTCCTATGACCTATGCAAATACCAAGATCTCTAATTACAGAGGGCTGATTTTCGTCAGCCACAATTGAGCAGAATATTTCCTGGCACCATAAAAAGACTTTGGGGTTTGATAATGAGCATATCTGGTGCCTGTAGTTGTTCCCATGACAGTATGTGTCAAGAGTGGAGAAACCCTGTATCTCTTAGGCCAAGGGAATTCCCTTTCAAATTTCCCCAATACTTACTGTGCCTATGCAAAAAAAAAAAAAAAAGGCACAAAATCTCACCACACCAGCCCTCCTTTTTTCTCTTTTTTTGGTCTTGTTGTTTAGTAGTTTGTTGTGGCTGTTGAGTATTTAGTCACTCCTCCTTCTCCTCTTCTTCTTCTTCTTCTTCTTCTTCTTTCTTCTTCTCTCTTCTTCTTCTTCTTCTTCTTCTTTCTTCTTCTTCTTCTTTTCTTTCTTCTTCTTCTTCTTCTTCTCTTCTCTTCTTTTCTTCTCTTCTCTTCTTCTCTTCTTCTTCTTCTTCTTCTTCTTCTTCTTCTTCTTCTTCTTCTTCTTTATTTTCTTCTTCTCTCTCTTCTTCTTCTTTCTTCTTCTTCTCTTCTTCTTCTTCTTCTTCTTCTTCTTCTTTCTTCTTCTTCTTCTTCTTTCTTCTTCTTCCTCTTCCTTTCTTCTTCTTTGTCTTCTTCGTCTTCTTTTCTTTCTTCTTCATCTTCTTCCTTCTTCTTTTTCTTCTTCTTTTCTCTTCTCTTCTTCTCTCCTTCTTTTTCTTCTTCCTCCTCCTTCTTCCTCTTCTTCATTATTTTCCTCTTTCCCCCCTTTTTCTTCTTTTAAATTGATACTGATAGCTCCTAGATGGATTCCTTCCAGCATTTATTTTCTATTTCTTTCCCAAAGAACCACAGAAGTTGAATCATTTTGTTCTGACTCATAAATTAAGGGGAACAAAAAGAGAAAGTAGATGGTACCAGGAGCAAACAGTCACATGAACATTGAGAGGAAAGAAATAATGATCAGGTCTAAATACCAAACCCAAAGTCAACAACAACAGAATCAAGATCTACAACAGGTTATATACAAACTGTACCATTAGCAGTCCAGTGGGTAAAGGGGAGAAGAATGGGATGCATGCTGGGAACAGGGGCGATGGGAAGTCAATACTGGTTGTGGGGAATTGCCCTAATTAACTTTCTGTAGCAGGCTTCCCTGTCTTCTGACTCCTGATTGAATTCACCATGTATTCCTGTTCAGAAGGTTTTAGGATTGTCATAATCTTGGTCTGAATCTCACAAAACACCTTTGTTCAGGCTGTTTTTGCCTCATCCTGACACTTGAGTGTGAAACTGAGATGTTAGGTAGGGCCTGGTTGCCTGAAAGACTTGGGAAGGGGTTCAGAATTTGCAAACTCTTTCTCCCTCCCTCCCTCCCTCCTTTTCCTTCTGGAGAGCCGGCCTCTATTTAGAGAGCTTTCAATTATATACATTTAGTGACCCATAGCATTGTTGTCATTATTTGTGCAATTTATTCTAAAAATCACCCAGAAAGCCAAGCCTAGATGTTTTCTAACTTATCCTCTTGCATCTAGTCATCATCACCTTCTTCCTCCTTATTTGTTTATTGGGGGGGTTGCTTTCTAGCAGTGATCAGTAGACCCTCCAGCAACTCTCAGTCAATAGACCAGTGGTTCCATTTGAGGACCCAAGAATGTGATGCTGTTTGGCCCGTGGACCTTGTGGAGCTAGGAATTGAACCAGGGTCAGACACATGCAAAGCAAACATCTTAACCTCTGTGCTATCTTTCCTGCTCCCCTGCCTCCTCTTCAAAGGCATCCTCTAAAATGATCTCATAGAATGAGTGTAAGGGGCCAATCAGATCAACTGTGTTTCAGCTCTTAGGCTTGTTCCAGAAGATGCTTGTTCTCTGTTCTAAGAAAATGGGCATTGTCAGAGTAACTGGTTTTCACCCTAAACAATGATGGCTTCCTCTTTTACATGTCAAAGATCCACCTAGGCAAGAAATGTTTCTAGATAGGTCCTTTGCCTTCACTCTCCCCTGCCCCTGGCCAAGGGGTGATCTTAATTTCCCAATAAATGCTGCTGCCTCCACTAGACTCTTCCTCTTACTCCACAAGGTGGAAAGGTCCTCAGGTATGTGTCTTACCCTTACCAGCTTGGTTTGGAATATTTCCTGGTCCCTGGAGTGGGATTTTACAGGCATTGCTTTTGTAATAATTTCCCTGGATACAGGCATTGTCTTGGTAATGGTTCCCCTGGCTTTGTATGGTATAGCACCATTTCTACTAAAATCCAGGTGGCCAGGGACACAGGTTGTTACTATTACTCCTCATGCCTTTATTTTATTAATTGTCTATATTTCTGTCAGAATACTACATGGGCACAAAAGGTGACATTTTTTGTGAAATTCTTTGTATCTTCTAGCCCAGGGTCTGGTTTAATAAATTATTTGTTAAGTAAGTGCACAACTGAATAAATGAAAAGTAAATTCCAATCAATCAAGGTTCACTAGATGACTCCTAGGGGCTTGGATATTGTAGTCAGGAAGTATTTTTCACAGGAAATAGAAATCCAACCAAATGTAAGTGAATTGAAGGTAATAACCAAGCCGGAAGTGCTGTTAAGTGTTGAAGTACTAGAGGAGGACCTGAGAATTCAGCATACTCAAGCCAGCAAGTATACTTGCCCGTCCAGTCTCCCCATCTTCCACCCTCTTTCTTCTCTAAGCTCCTGACACTTTCACTCTCTCTGAAGTTTCTTTTATGTTCTCTTTAGCTGCAAACTGGCTCCTTCTGCTTTGATCTCATTGAGACTAGACTAATTTCAGCCTCTCATTTTAAGGCCCCACTGTTTTTAACCAGTCTTCGAATCACAACTTTCCAGAAAAGAACATGGATGATGGGGCCGGAGAGATAGCATGGAGGTAAGGCGTTTTTGCCTTGCATGCAGAAGGTCAGTGGTTCAAATCCCAGCATCCCATAGGGTTTTTGAGCCTGCCAGGAGCAATTTCTGAGCGTAGTGCCAGGAGTAACCCCTGAACACTGCCAAGTGTGACCCAAAAGCAAAACAACAAAACAAAACAAAACAAAAAAAGAACATGAATGAATTCCCTACTTTAGGGTCAAAGCTCACTTTGTGTTCAATATAACCCAAGATGTCAGATGGGCAGAGTTGAGGGGTCAGATCCCTCAATGCCCTCCTCTGTGCTTGGGTGCTGGAAGCAGAGACTCCAAGGGAGCATATGGAAAGCCTCTCAGGAGAACAGATACTACCAGGGATTATTCCTGGTGGAACTCTGGGGACCATATGGGATTCTAAGATTAAACTTGGGTCATTCATGTGCAAAGCAAAGGACCTACCTGTTACACAATTGTTCCTCCCTAACTTTTTGCTATTATTAGTCAGCTAGGTAGGCAGTTCAAAGTGAGGGTTTTTCGTGTAGTGCTAGGGATTAGCCAGGTCACCCCTCAGTGCTGGGAGGCCTCCAAAGCTACATCTAGTAATTCCCAGGGGCCAAGTTGGTACTGGGGTTCGAATTGAGGTCGACTGCATGCAATTATGCCTCTTAACTCTGTGACATCTCTCCAAGTCCATATGATGACTTGTATTATTGGCTGAAAAAAAAAGGTAGGATTTGTTTCTCAGTTTTTATATGGAGAGAGAGAGAGAAAAAAAAGGACAAGAGTTTTGTCATCCAACTGTACTTATTGAGTACTAGGCTGAAAAAGAGACAGAACGAAGCCAAGAAGTGGGGCCAGATAGTATAAATGTTAGGTTTATGCCTTGCATATAGCCAATCCCTGTTTTATTCTTGGCACCAAATGGGTTTTAAGCATCTTTGGGTGAAGTCCTCGAGGCCCCCAGTATAGCAGCGGAGGCCAAGGTAGCTGACTATGCCATCTGAGCACGATTTAAAACAACCCACCACAAAAAGAAAAGTACCTAAGAAATTCCTGACAGGCCTGTTAACACTCACCCCTATGTATCCTCACCTAGATATTTGGGACCTCCAGGAGGGTGTTTAAAAACTGGAACCTTTTATCTAGTATGGGTGCTAGACTATGGGTTCACATGGAGGGGGCTGAAGGCCAGGAACAGAGCAAAGGTACAGCTGCCACATATTTATCGAGGTGATAAAGAAGAAGCCAAGTCTGGGAACCCCCAAAGAAGAGGGAGGCAGTAACATTTTAGCTTATTTTTATTTTTTATTCTTTGGGCCATACCAGATTATACTCAGGTTGTCCTTCTTCTGGTTCTGTGCCCAGGAATCACTCCTGGTATGCTCAGAAGACAATATGAAACAATAGGTGTCAAGCCCAGGTGCAAGGCAAGCAACCTATCCACAGTACTATCTCTCCAGCTTCTCAAGCATCCTTCCCACTGACATGAAGGCTGGTCACAAATATCTCTATGCCATGCTAGGCCCGGGTTGGCCATCTTCTAAGAACTTCTAGAAGTACTAGCTTGACAAGTACAAGTAACTTTGACCCTAATGGGGGAAAAAAGAAGAAAAACAATCATGACCTTTTTAAATCTTCATTTTCCTACTCTCCTGGTGGTTCTTTTTACTATTTAACAGACTGATAGAAAACAGCTTATTATCGTGTGTAAATTATTTTGAGTTTATGATCTCTGGCAAAAAATACAGGACTGATTCTGTAGAGGGAGCTTTATCCCAGTCCATTAGCAAAAGTTCTTTATTGATGAATCCATAAAGTATGCCCAGCCTGAACCTCATAATCCTATCTCTGAGTTCTTAATTAATATTAATGTAAAGCCCAACCATATTAATCTCATTTTTCTCCTGTGGTAATTGGTGTTTAATTTCTATTTTATTAGCCAGTATTGGTCAATCTTGGAATATTTGGATTCTAAGCATTTATCAAAGAAGCTTCTTTAATTGAGTTTTAGGAATCAGTTATACCTTTTGGTAACCAAGGAATCCTGGAGAGCCTTAACTATTTGGCTGTGGTGTTGTTGTTTTCAGGCCACATAGGACCATGCTCAGGAGTTCCTACTGGTTCTGCACTTCAGGAATTATTTCTGGCAGGTTCAAGGAATCATATGGGATGCCAGGATCAAACCTGGGATAGCTGCATACAAGGCAAACACACTTCCACTATAGTATCTCTCTGGCCCCTGGGACACCTCAAATTGCGTTGTACTTTAAATTTCAAAAACTTAGACTTGGCGACCAGAGAGATAGCATGTGCTTTACCTTTGTAAGCACTTACCTTGCATGTTGCCAAGCTGGGTTCAACCTTTGGACACCCCTTATTCTCCTCTGAGTACTGCCAGGAGCGAGCTTTGAGCACTGCTGGATGTGGTCCTAAAACCATGTAAAGCACTCAGTGATAAAGTACTTACCTACCATCTGTGAGGCGCTGTGTTTGATTTTCATCATCACAAACAAAACAACACAAATCCACTATTTTTTTATAAAATAAAAAATAAAACCTCAGAGGTCCTGGTGAGTTAGTAGAAGAATTTCTGAAAGGTAGCATGAGGTAGATGACACAAAGCCTCATTTTAATTGGAAGAAAGTAGATGTGTTAGGACAATTAATAGCAAATGAAGAGTCTTTTCTGCAATTGAGGGAGGGCACTCCTAGGCAGTGTTCAGTGGCTATTCAATGCAAGGAATCAAGCTCCATCTAGTGCTGGAGAAGAGGCTCTCGACTCCCACATATAAAGCTATGTGCTCAAGCCTTGTTAGTTACCTCCCTGGCCCAGACAATGTGTTTTGACTTAATTATTTCAATCCTATATAATTGTTTGCTGCATTTGTGAAGATATGAATAATGTAACTTGTAATATATATATATATATGTATGTATATATATATATATATATATATATATATATATATATATATATATATTGGTTTTGGAGACAAACCCAGCAGTGCTCAGCTTTTATTTCTAGCTCTCTGCTCAGAAATCACTCATAGCAGGTTCGGGGGACTATCTGGGGTGCCGGAGATGGAACCTTGGTCCATCTTGGGTTGGCCACATGCAAGGCAAACGTCCTACCATTGTGCTATCATACCGGCCCTGTAAGATGTTTTTGTTTTGTCTTGTTTTTTGTGGTCTTAATTGGTCAAATACTTTTTGTCTGTTGGCTGGATATATGGCTCAGTGGTAGAGCACTTGCCTGTCATCTGTGAGATCCTGGGTTCCATGCCCAGCATCACCAAAATAAAATGTCAGTTGTCTCTCATTTCTTTACTCCAAAAGGCTAGGGGGTGAAAACATTGCCTCAGAAGGTAGCTTAGAGCCAAATCACTGTCAGGATGATTGATAATTCAGTTTAAATGAAATCAAGTTTTGTTCAAACAAAACCATTTTAAAAATCAGACCCAAATGTGGAAGGACATAAATGTGTAAGCATTTATTCCCAGTACGCTTGGACTCTTCTCTCCGATACTGCAAAATGAATTATCTTACAGGCCCAGCGATCCTGTGACAAACTTGAACTGACATATGAGGTTAATAAACTGTTATGAAAATCAATAGTAATTAAAGGGAACACTTAGCTGACCAAATTGATAGAACTGAATGCATTTGTGAGCTTATGCTTTTCTTTGCCTCCGCATTGCTCCCTCTAGCTGTAGGAACTTTTCATTGTTTGCTATCCAATGTCACAGAAAGCTGATCTTTTCTTTTTTAATAGCAGGTGGTCAAAATCAGTGTTGTAAAGGTTTACACGAAAACCCATAATTATAGGGTCTACTGGTAAGTACACCACTAAGGTTTCAGGCAGCAAAATAAACAGTGTGGTTTAGTGGCGAAAAAGGACCTAGTCTGGGTGGTTTTAATTACTGAAAGCATAAATTAAAATTCTTTTTCATTGTTTTTTTTTTTTTTTGGTTTTTGGGTCACACCTGGCAGTGCTCAGGGGTTATTCCTGGCTCCAGGCTCAGAAATTGCTCCTGGCAGGCACAGGGGACCATATGGGGCGCCGGGAACCGATGACCTCCTGCATGAAAGGCAAACGCCTTACCTCCATGCTATCTCTCCGGCCCCTCTTTTTCATTGTTTTATTTGGGGCCACACGCAGTGTTGCTCAGGGGCTACTCCCGTCTCTGGACTCAGGGGTTGCTCCTGGAAATGCTTGGGGCACAAAATGAAATTAAACCCAGGTCCCTGTAAACAAAGCATGGGCTCAGCCCAACTAAAACTTTAGAATTCCAATTTTTATGGAATTTTTTTTTTTGTATGGGGCACCTGGTTATGCTCAGGGCTTACTCCCTGTTTTGTGCAGAGGGAGAATTCTTAGCCGGGTTCAGGGGATAATATGTGCTGTTTGGGATTGAACAGATTGGCCACAAGTAAGGTAAAGACCTTGACACTATAGTCCAGTCTTAAACTTCCAGCTTTAAAAATAACTTTATCTTGGGACCAGAGCAATAGTATAGTGGATAAGATGTTTGCCTGGAACAAAGAATACCCAGATTTGATCTCCAGTAGCCCATATGGTCCTTTTGAGTCTGCCAGGAGTGATTCCTGAGCACAGAATCAAGAGTAAGCCCTGAGCACTGCTACGTGTGGCTCAGAAACAAATCAAGACAAATACTAATAAATTCTTCATCCTTGTATTTATTTTTAATTGTTAATTTGCACCATGACCGATGGTTACTTGAAAAAGAGCAACCAATTACTTTTGTATAGAATCTGTAGGAATAAAATTGAGCTACTACAGGGCATACCAAGGTTAGCTACTTGACAATTTTCTGGTTGGAGCTTTCAAAACATTTATATTCTCTTTCTACCTCACCATAACAGATCACTCCTATAAAGAAGGTCAAATGTTGAGACACAGAACCAAAATAAATTATGGAATACCCACTGGAAATTTTCTTTAATTGCTAATAATTTTAAGACCAAATTGGGGAACAAAATCTATGACTTCATGGGTTTAATAATGTATGAATACTTTTAAGAGAAGCCAGTGAATTTAGGTATACAAAGAAAGTGCTGCTCCAAGCCCATGTGTTTTCTTCAATGAGAGATTTTTGGTTTGCCCAAATTATCTGAATAAGAGACCCTTTGGGAGGATGTAAGGCAAACTATTTTATTGCTCTAGCCCCTGAGCTTTGAGCTTTTCTTTTAAGGATACCAGGAAACTGAAATAGAATCTACCACCCACATAACCTAACTTTACCTAAATTATTATTTCAAATCTCAAGTTATCCTATTTCCAAATAGTAATATTCTAAGTTTTTGGATTCAAGATTTTATTAGATAAATTGGAGAGAGGATATAATTGGCCCACTCTATAGGAAAGGGGACTGAATGTGTGTGTGTGTGTGTGTGTGTGTGTGTGTGTGTTCTGTGTCTGTGTCTGAATATGTGTGTTGCTGGAACCAAGGCCTAGAAATGCAAGGCATGTGCTTTGCTGTTAAGCCACATGCCCAGCCTAAAAATTAACTTTTTCATTGTTTGAATAAAAAGTAGAATTTAGTTCACTTAAGAGCTGGAAGTACATTCTGTGTGAAGGCAACTCTGAATGGAGGCCTGCAAGTGACAGCAAACACAGGCAGGAAAGATCAAGTAGTTAGACCCTAGAGGTGACTTTAAAAGGAGTAAGGCACAGTGGGTAGAGTGTTTGCCTTGCACGTATTCAACCTTGTTCCCCATTTTAGTTCCCTAAACACCACCAGACTTGATCCTCGAGTGCTAAGCCAGCAATAAAGTACTGAGCACTGAGTAAGTGCTGGGTATGGCCCAAAGACAAAAATAAAAACAATGGGTAGGAGTGGGTAGGGCACTTGCTTTACACACAGTCACCCTGGTTTCTTCCCTGGCATCCCGTATGGTTCTCCAAGCACCACTAGAAGTGATTCCTAAGTGCAGAGCCAGGAGTAACACTTGAGCATTGCCATGTTTGGCCCCCAATGCAACAATCAACTAAATGAATGAAAAACCCAAAAGGAGATGGTCTGAGACTAGAACATGAGCAGAGATGAGTTCTGTTACGGGATTTTGTTATCCTAATTAGGTTTGGGACAAGGGGGACAAGAAATAATTTTAGGAAACAGGTTCTGATCAGATTTATATTGATCCAAAAAGTACTGATGGGCACATAGCAGGGAAATTGCTCAAGCAATAAGAAGGCTACTTTCTGGACATAGAGGGACCCCGAGGACATCAATCGTCCCCGCATATTGCAGAGCAGTTAAAATCCTCACCTATTGCTGCTTAATCCTTGCAAACCACCTCGAAGGAAACCAAGTCCCAGTGAGACAAGGGGTGGAGGAGTCAGCCAAAAGAAGGAAGCAGATGTTGGATTGGGTTCAACCCTTTTCACCTCTGCCTCTGGGTTCTCTCAAGCAAATCTACATCCTTTCAGAGTCCAGAGCTGTTTTCTCGAGTCTCCTTTCCAAGAAGCCCTGCAGCCCTTACTGTGTTCTCCTCAACATCCTTGTTAAAATGTGGACACTTTTAAGGGGGGAAGAAAAAGCTGTCGTGTGAGAGGCATTTACTGCCATCATTACTGCCACCATTTGGAGAAGCTGAACGAGAAAGCCCCAATGACTTTAAAGACAAACCTCACGCCATATGGTACAAGCTGTCAAGGACTAGTAGCTGACAGAAAGCAGTTTGATGGAAACTTTTGTGATGTATTTCCAAAAGAGAGAGGCACATTGCAGGGAGCTACTCAGAGATTTGTATTCAGTTTTCTCCTTATTAGCTCTGTTTCCTCAGCCACTTTTTTTTTAAATTTTGGTGATAATGTTTCATCCCCACTCAAACTCCCCTGCCTCTGTTCTTTTCCCTAAAAGGCTTCAGCCCCAGATCACCTTTCTTTCATTTGACCTCCTTTGTTTATTTTTTTGAGTGATCCCCAGAACTGTTTTGTCCGAGACACAGAGCAATAAACCTTTCTCATATCGTCAATGACTTATGCATGCCCAAATAGATCCAAAGGGAGAGGCTACTGGTTATCATGAGGCCCTATAGTCTGGGGCAAAGCTGAAACTGCTCTGGGGCCACCTTCGTTCTCTCTTTATCTCCAGGGCCTAGCACACTCTCTCAATGGACACTCTCCCATTGCCTGCAAGGCTTTGGTACCTCTACCAGTCTTATCAAACCCATGGTGAAAGTTCTGCATTATAAGCAATATATGCTAGAAATTTATAGTCAACAAATCATTCATTTAAACCAATGTCCCCAACCAGGTGTGTATGTGTATCCACAAGACATTTGAAATTGCCTGAGCACAATTTTGTTTGAATCTGGACACGTTTCTCTCTCTCTCTCTCTCTCTCTCTCTCTCTCTCTCTCTCTCTCTCTCTCTCTCTCTCTCTCTCTCTCTCTCTCTCTGTCTCTCTCTGTCTCTCTCTCTCTGTCTCTCTCTGTCTCTTTCTCTCTCTCTCTCACTCTCTCTCATATACACAAACCATTTCCACAATGGAGAACTAGGTTCAAAATGGGAAACGTGCTAAGGCAGAGAAACAATTATTTAGAAAATGAGTATTTGAGGGGCTGACTGTAGTGATAGTTCTGTGGGGAGGGTTTTATCCTTGCACTCGACTGACCAGGGTTCTATCCCCAGCATGCCTTATCTGAGCCCATTAAAAGTAATTCCTGAGTGCAGAGCCAGGAGTAACCCCTGAGCACTGCCAGGTGTGGTTCCCAAACCAAACCAAAAAACCCCAAAAATTTTTAAAAAGAAAATAAATATTTGATACTTTGTTCTATGTCAAACTTTACTGTAGAAATAGCAATTTCTATAGTTAGAAAGTACATGTAAAAATTTAATTTGGAGCTGGAGAGATAACACAGTGATAGGGCATTTGCCTTGCATGTAGCCAACCCAAGAGGTACTTCATTTGATTCCTGGCATCTCATGTGGTCCCCCAGCCTGCCAGGGCAATTTCTGAGTGCAGAGCCAGGAGTAACCTTTGAGTGCCACTTGTTTTGGCCCAGAAGCCAATTGGTCATTCAATCAGTACATTTAAAATTTTTGATTTTATTGAAACCATTGTGATTTACAAAGTCCTTCATTGTTAAATTTCAGACATACAATAAATCAGGGCCAATCTCTCCACCAGTGTTACCAAGGTGCATCCTATACTACTCCCCTAGCCCCACCCCTCAGTCTGCCAATATAATAGGACCATTTTAAGTTTAGATTGTTAAAATTTGGGTCAAAGAGCACATTTTTTTCACTAACTATTCATTGTGCAAAAAGACTATGTACTATTTAAAGTGTTTTACTTTGTGTTTTTGTGTGTGTTTGTTTTCATTTTGTGCTACCAGGAATCACAGATGGCAGGGTGTTAGGGGAAATGGCAGAACTGCCAACATTGCACTCTGTATATGGGACACTAGGGATTTGAACTCATGGTCATGAGCTTAAAGGATTGCAAGGCATTACTTCTAAGACACTACAATATTCCTCTTGGCCTAGAGTGTTTTTATTTTTCCTTTTTTAAATTAATATATTTAAGCACCATGATTACATACATGTTTGTAGTTGGATTTCAGTCATAAAAATGTATATCCCCCTTCACCAGTGCAACCTTCCTGCCACCAATGCCCTCCAACTCCCCCCTTTTCCCAACCCCTGCCTGTCTTCTAGACAGGCATTCTATTTCTGTCACTCACTACCATTGTCATGATAGTTGTGGTGCAATTATTTCTCTTATTGCACTCACCAGTATCTTTGTGGTAAGCTTCATATCATTGGCTGGTCCTGCCAGTCCTCATCTCTATTGTCTAGGGCACTATTACCATACTATCTTTATTTCTTAAGTCCCACAGGTGAGTGAGACTATTTTTTGTCTGTCTCTCTCCCTCTGACTCATTTCACTCAGCGTAATAGTTTCCATGTCCATCCATGTATAGGAAAATGTACAGCTGCATAGTATTTTACTGTGTATATGTACCACAGTTTCTTTAGCCACTCATCTGTTGTTGGGCACTGTTTTTTTCCCCCCAGATTCTGGCTATGTTTAATAGAGCTGCAATGAACATAGCATTACAAAAAGCATTTTTTGGTTTAACTCTTTTTTATTTTTATTGTTTTAGCTGTTGATAAATTTTTCACATTTTATTTTTTATAATATTCTTACTTAAACACCATGATTACAAACATGTTTGTAGTTGGGTTTCAGTCATAAAAGTACACCCACTTCACCAGCACAACCTTTCTGCCACCAATGTCCACCATCTCCCTCCTCCTCCACCTACTGCCTGTCTTTGAGACAGACCTTCTATTTCTCTCACTCATTACCATTGTCATGATAATTGTTAGTGTAGGTATTTCTCTAACTGCACTCACTATTCTTTGTGGTAAGCTTCATATTACCCATTGTGCTACCGCTCTGGCCCCTGTATATTCAATTTTTTAGAAATCTCAATATTATTTTTCAGAAAGTCTAGACTAGATGTCATTCCCACCAGCAGTGAGAGTTCCTTTCTTCCCACATCCTCGTCAGCACCGATTATTCTTGTTCTTTGTGATGTGTGCCAGTCTCTGTGGCACTAGATGGTATGTCATTGTTGTTTTGATTTGCATCTCCCTGATGATTATTGTTTTTGTTTGGTTTGGTTTGGTTTTATGGTTTGGGGCCACATCCAGTGGCACTCAGGAGTTACTCTTAACTCTGTGCTCAGATTGCTCCTGCAGGCTTGGGGGATTATATTGAACTCCAGGGATTGAACTTGGGTCTGTCCCGGATTGTCTGTGTGCAAGGCAAACACCCTACCACTGTGCTATTTCTCTGGCCCCTCTTTCTGGAATCCTATATGGTCCCCTGAACACCACCAAGAGTCTAGACCTGGGAATATACCCTGAGCATCACTGGGTCTAGCCAAAAATAAATAAATAAATAAAACCAACACTATTTTGACTCACAGGGGGTTCAGAAAAACATATTATAGGCTACAGATTACTGATTCCTAGAGAAAAATGTTTCTAGTAGCTGAAAAACATCAGGGTCAGTTACAAGGGGAATAAAGTTTGATGAGTATTAGGGGAGGTGAGGCAAGCAGCAGGGAAACAGAAGGATATGTGAATATTGTGCAAATATAAAACAATTACACAGGAGGCAAGTGCTGTAAGAATGCACAACAGAGGGGCTGGAGAGATGATCAACAGGCTGGAGTGCATGCTTTGCATGTAGAAGACCCAAGGTTCATAACCAGAAAGCATCACATGGGTCCCCAAGCTGTTATCTGAGCACTGAGTTAGGACTAATTCCTGAGCGCTATAGAATATGACTCAAAACCAAGCAATATAAGAGCCTGTGGAACCTTTAAGGTTGGCCCAGTTATCTATTCCTTCTAACATTCACATCCTGATAGCTTGCTTGGACTAGTTGTAAGTGACAATATACCATTGTTTTTATACCATAAGATGTACCCTCCTCCAAAAAAAAATGCATCTTATGAAGGAAATGCTGCCTGCAGCTGAAGCCTGAATGCAGGGGGAAAGCTCATCTAAAAGCAATGTGCATCTTATGGTCAGGTATGTCTTAGAGAGAGGTTAGATCATAAAATACACTGCCTTTAGTAGAGGTCTACTTGATTATATTCTGATGTATTTGTCAGCTGTTGAATAAACATCCTGGTAAACAGCCTAAGACAGGTCATCAGTGGACTGTAGCACTGACCAGTAGTTTAATTGAATCCTTTTGAAAGATTCCTGTACCAGACTTTGCTGCTAAGTGGCTTCTAAATTGCTGACCTGCCAGAACTGTTAGATAATACAGTTTCATTGTTTTCAATCGCTCACATTTTTTGAGGGGATTATTTGACCATAGACAACAAATCCAGGGGCATCTAAGGGAGTGGTCATGCTTTATTTTTAAGACACATGGGAAGGTGAGCTGAAGAGAGTAAAAAGGGTAAAGGTGCTCATCATGATTTTTTGTTTTGTTTTGTTTTTTTCCTCTTATTTGTTTATTTATTTATTCTCACCATGATTTAAGTCAACCCTAATTTGGGACTGGAGTGATAGTACAGTGGATGTGTTATTTGTCTTGCCTGCGGCCAACCTGCTTTTAATCCCCAGTACCCTTTTGGTTCCCCAAGTCCTAACAGGAATGATACCTGAGTGCAAAGTCAACAATAAACCTTGAGTACCACCAGGTGTGCCCCCTCAACCCAAACCAACAAAAGTCAGTCATGGTTTGAGGACCAGTATAGCAGGTAGGGCACTTGAGCTGCACTCCATTGCCCTCAGTTCAATTCCCTGTACCTATATGGTCCCACAAGTCCCGCCAGTAGTGATTCCTGAGTACAGAGCCATAGGTGAATCCTGAGCGCTGCCAGGTGTAGTCCAAAAAATACCACCATAATTTGATTCTCAGAACCATATATGGTCATGTCAGCACTGTTAAGAGTGATCCCTGAATACAAAGCCAAAAGTAAATACTGAGGGTTCAGAGTGATAGCACAGTGGGTAGAGTATTTACCTTGTACGTATCCGATGCAGGTTGGATCTCTGGCAAACCATGTGGTCCCCTGAGCCTGTTAGGAGTCTCTAGCTCATTCATCAGCCTGGAGCAAATTGGTGCACTTCTTTGGATGGCATAAATTCTGTGAAGAGAGCAAAGTTTTTAGAAAAATTTGGGAACTACCTGAAGTACACGGAATAACTAGTATATGGTAACACAAGTCTCTGGTCTGTTTTCTCTAGGATGGTAAAGACCTACCTCTGCTCCCTTCCATCTTGAAAGGGATAAAACTGAGAAACCCAGAGCACTTGGAGATGTTGGACAGGAGTACAAGTGCACACATTTGAAAGGAGTAGTTGTGAGTGGAGTCTTTCAGGACCAAGGACAGATGCCTACATCCCCTTAGCACCAGCCCCTACAGAAAACGTTAGTGTTGATAAACACTTTCACATATATGTGTGAATATATGTGTGTGTGTGTGTGTGTGTAATTATGGCCATTCAATCAACATGTTATTTCAAGCTCAGCTCTAATCTTAAAAAATTAGCATTCTGTGTTGATTGTGCTGCTTTCAAACCCTCTGTCAACCACCTTCAGTTTGTGCCAATGCAGAAGGTCAGTCTTATCTATCAGATGGGCAAGTGTTGAAGGTAACATACTGAACTCACTTAAATTTTCCATGGAAAATAGAACAAGCAAAGGTGCTAATTTATTCCTCTTTATTCAGTTCACATTTATTGCTTGCTTGATATAATTTGCCAAACACTGCAGGGGATCAAGAGGAGAAGTCACATAATCTTTCTTCAAAAAGTTTACAGCCTGTGGGGGGAAGATGACAAGGGTTCAAATAACTCTTCTTACTCCAAATCTTTTTCCTCTTTTATGCATGCACTGTGCTCATCTTCCTGGATAAGACAGATTTTCAGAGAAAGATCTTCATACATACATCTTAAATTTCTTTTTACTGAGGTAGCATTAGCTAACAAAAGTATGAGTGTTTAATATATATTAGAGGTACAGTATTGCCACACCACACCCACCACCAACATGCCATGAAACCCCAAATATTGTGCTTAGGATGCTGCAACACCCTACTGCCTCCCTTCTTTGTAATTTCAGTTCTGTGGTCAGAGTAGAAGAACTTGTTTTCTGTGGACATTTTCTCTCTCTTGTTTTATTTCATTTTACACTACATGAGCTAGATTCATCTGGATTTTGAACTCTTCTGTCATATTTCAGTGAACATGACCCCCTCCAGTTCCATCCATGTTGGTAAAAGTAAGAGCAATATTTTGTCTTGTCTAATGCCTGAATAGAATCCCATGGTGCATAAACACGTAGATATACCACATATTTTTTCTCCTCACTCATCTGCTGTGGGGCACTTGTATTGTCTGCAGAGCTTTCATTTGTAAATAAGACTCCAGAGAACATAGTTTTTAATTACATTTTTGTTTAAATAAAACCTTTAAGTGGAATTGCGGGGTCACATTGCTGGGTAGTTTTAGTTTTTAAATCTTCACACTGAAAGGATATACATTTTCACCAACAGAGAAGAAGGGTTTCTTCCTTTCCACAGTCTCATCAGCTTTTATCAGTTACAACTGTTTTGATATAGGTTATATTCACATGTGTGAGGTAATATCTTGTTGTACTTTTGATTTGCATTCCTGATAATAGGTGATGAGGAGCATGTTTTTCTCATGTTGCCATCTTGATGTTTTTAGCCTTTGTTAATTTCTTCCTTCTACCCTCTGTCTTTCTCTCTTTTCTTTCTCTCTTTGTGACAGGAATAAAACCCAGAACCTCACACACATGAGGCAATTGCTTTACCAATGAGCTACATATTGGTCAGTAGATATGTATTTAATTGATGCATTTAAAACATTATGTTACTGTGCATTTTCTTTTATGGCATGAGAATTAGGCCGCATATAGAAAAGAATGATCCCTCTACTCAGAAAAGCCACATGGAACTCTAATCTGGCTAACTATATAGACCATGGGTCACTGATTTTGCTTTGTGATTGACTTCTCTAGGAAAAGCCTAAAATTTCGGACCCTAAAATCTGTACTTGGGAAGAGCAAACGCTTATAAGATACATGAATAGATGCAGAAAAATTACTGTCCACCCTGGGGACACCTAACTGAGCCCTCCAACCCTAAAAAAAAGCCCTTTTCAGTTTGAGTGGGGTGATCAAACCCTGGGCAATCTCACAAAGGAACCCGGAGAGATGATTTATTGCCTAAATTAAACCATGCAGCATAGACCACCAGAAACGGTATGTTATGTTACTTTTGGAGTTATACTTCTGGCAGTGCTGAGGAGCAAACCGTGCTTGGCAAGCACATTAAGCTCTGTTCTAGCACCTCAGCTCCTCTCCTATCTATCTGGCCCCTCACTGGCATTTTAAGCATGCACCAGTGTCTATATTCTACTTGCTATCCTGCCCAGTGGGAATGAAAACTACTGCTCAGAGTGGAAAAACCATCACACTTTGTCTCCTACTTCCAGATTTCAGAGACATTCCTTGGATGATATTTTTGTTTGTTTGAGCCACACATGGTGGTGCATAGCATTTATTTTTTCTCTGTTCACAGGGATCACTCCTGGCAGTACTTGGTAGACCACGATTGGGAACCCTGATAGGCACTCAGAAACTACTTCTGTCACTCTGGGAAGACCATATAGGATGCCCGGGATCAAACTGGGTCAGCCGTTTGCAAGGTTGTCAGCCAGAGGGAGCGCAGGAGACAGGGCCTTCCCCGCCAGGTGTTCCCAAACAGGGGGCCTGTTGTCAACATCAAAAATCCCGGCATGGAAAAAAAAATACTGGCATGGTTCATGGAAGGAAAACGGAAAAGCGCAAACAAACAAAATGCAAAACATGCAAAACATGGGTTCAAATGCAAGGATGAACCCACCTCTCTACTCATTGCAAAAGCCCCCTCTCGCTGTTGGTTCATGACTGTGAATTTCTGGGAGAGGAGGGAAACATTGAATCCCCAATGTTTATCGTTTGTTTCTCATAACAGCAGCGGAACAGGAGATGGTGCATTAAGGTGTAAAAGGGTGAGTTTCTGCTTTCTCCACCTGAGCTCTCCCAGGGTGACCCCTCCCATCCTTGTCCGTTGTAGTGCCTGGACAAATTGTCTGTGAATGACCATTACTTCCATAGTGCCTCGCTAAAAATAATAAAATTAAGGGGCCCCCGAGTGATGGTGCAGCACAGGGTTAGAGGCGTTATTGCCTGCATGCTCAAACCTCGGATGACCGCAGTTTGAATCCTCCGACCTCTCTCCGGTATGGTCCCCCATGCCAGGACCGGCTTTCTTGAGCGCAAAGCAGGAGTATCCCCTGAGGGCATCACTGGGTTAGGCGCCCCAAAAAGCATAAAATAAATAAATCAAAAATAATAGATTTAGACCAAAACTCCAGAGGAACTGTTAAAGGGACAGAGACAAGCGAAAACACTTCTCAGAATCTTCTCCTCACTGGAATGATAGCGAAGGGAGGATCTTGCTATCAATGGGCACTAGTAATACACCACCCACTCACTCCTCCCGCTGAGCCCTGGGAACAGAGAGGACAGAACTCTAGAACTTTGAGTTTGAAAAGAGTCCAAAGTGTGGCGATATCTGACTCCACTGGGCAGGAACTGCTGAGCTCTGAGGCTCAGGACCAACTGCGGATTGATTCCTAGCGACTGAGTTGTGTCTTTGAAAGGGTTCTGCAGAGGAGACTGTGGGCCTATATGTATCTTGGACCCTAGCTCTTGCCTGTTTTCTGAGGCTCTCAGAGACTAGCATGCCCCCGTGGCCTGCTGGACATCTCTGGGAGAGCCAATGCCAGGGCCTTCATTCATTCACCACAGTCATTCTACTGGATTCCTTCCTAGATTTGAAGCTTCATTGGAGAGTGGCCGAGCTCAGGGTCAACTCAGAAACTCGCCCTTCTCAAAGGTGACTGTCTCAGCCCCTCTCCTGCCCCTGGCTAAGGAGGAGGTGCTGGTGGCCCCTGATGTGGGAAAGAGGAACTACAGGAACAGGGAGGTGAAGGAAGGCCTTGGAGCAAGCTGGGAGAGAAGAAGGTGAAGTCAGAGGTGTGAGATTCTGGGAAGGGGGAGGGCAGAGGCTCAGCCCCTTTGTTAACTAACAGTACTCTAGTCCCTTATATTCCTCCTGCTATTTCTCTCTTTCCTGCCTGCTGCAAAGTCCCTGCATGAATCCCTGCAGCAGGACACAGAACATACAATGTGTGGTCAGGGTCATGCCACCCAGATTCTGCTCCCATGCTCCTCTCTCCAGTTTCTGTGCCATCTGATGAATGTCCAATTTGTCATGCCTGATCTGGCTATATTATTATTTATTTTTCCAATTTGAATTACAAATCTTTCACTGTATATTTTATTTTATTTTATCTTATTTTTTTTGGTTTTTGGGTCACAGCTGGCAGTGCTTAAGAATTACTCCTGACTTTAGGCTCAGAAATCACTCCTGGTAGGCTTGGGGGACTATATGGGATGCCGGGATTCGAATGACCATCCTTCTGCATAAAAAAGCAAACGCCTTACCTCCATGCTATCTCTCCGGCCCCTTTTTTAATTTAATTTTTTCAAGACCCTTTCACCAGTGCAACATTCTCATCACCAATGTCCTAAGTTTCCCTCCTCCCCACCCCACACTGGCTTGTACTCTAGACAGGCTTTCTACTTTCTTCATTCAGTCATATTTTGTTATGATGGTTCTCAGTGTAATTATTTCTGTGACTGCACATATCCATCACTCTCTGTGGTAAGCTTCATGTCATGGGCTGGACCTTCCAGTCCTCCTCTATTTTGTCTTTAAGAATCATTGTACAAATGTCTTTTATTTTTCTCAAAACCCATAGATGAGTGAGACCATTCTGTGTTTATCTCTCTTCCTCTGACTTATTTCACTTAGCATAATAGATTCCATATACATCCATGTATAAGAAAATTTCATGACTTCATCTTTTCTGATGGCTGCATAATATTCCATTGTATATATGTACCACAGTTTCTTTAGCCATTCATCTATTGAGGGCATCTAGGCTGTTTCAAGAGTCTGGCTATTGTAAACAGCTCTGCAATAAATATAGGTGTGAGGAAGGAATTTTTGTATTGTATTTTTGTGTTCTTAGGGTATATCCCTAGGAGTGGTATAGCTGGATCATATGGGAGCTCATTATTATTATTGTGGCTTATTATTTATGCACTCCATTCAGTAGACCTTTCAGTTATCAATGCAGTGATTTAAGCCCTTTCAGTGCCCTTGGCTCTGGCTATCCTCCTCCCTCTGTCTTCTCTCTCACCCTTTTAAAGACCCTGGTCTCCCCTGCCCCACTCAGATGCTCCCTCCCACTAAACCGGTCCACATTGCCACCTCTGATCCTTCTTCATCCCCCATTTTATCACTTCTCAGACGTCGAAGGAGCAACAATTCTCCACACCCCTCCAGAGCAACCCCACCTGGACCTCAACCTGTCTCTCCCTCTGAGGTTTCCTTCTGCTCTCTATATGACCATCCTTTCCCTCTCTGCTCTTCTGTTCCTCGAGTTCCTCCTAAAAGGTCAGGATGTGCCCGAATTATACAAACCAAGAGCAAGAGGACCTTCTGGAGGAGGCAAGGCACCAGCAACCTGCCCCAACCCTTCCTCTGACCATCTGTTTGAAGGGCCTCTCCTGACCACCAGTGCTGGCATGGATAACGACACCAATCCCTGTGCTCCCACAATTGACCTAGACTAGATGGGCCTGGAGTCTAGATCCCGGAGCCAGAGCAGATGCACTATACCAAATAACCACTAGGGCCCAAAATGGTGGAGAAGGCCTAAAAAGCCATGAAGAGATGGCCAAAGATGACAAGCCACCGCCAGGACCTGTTTAGCTAGAAGTCCCGATGAAATGCCTGCCATGCATTTGCTGCTTGCATGGGCGAGCCTTAAAAATCCAAAGAATCCTCTTTGAAATAAAAGACACGCCTACCTAGGAGTGGTCCCACCACCCACCAAAAGCCTGTTTCCATAGGAACTAAAATGGGCCTACCCCCACCTTATTTTTGTACCTTCCCCAGCACTCAGTGTAAATTTACACTGAATATTGTGATATGTTTTGTCTGTGTTGGGGGTCTGGGGTTGGAGTTCTTAGTAGCTTAAGCTTAGGGAAAGGAAGAACTTAGAAGAAAAGCTCTTCGAAACCCAGTTTTCCGAACTCCTCAGAAATGGGAGGAACTTAGGGGTCGTCTGTCCCAGCTGTTCCTTGTAGGGGATGCAGAACACCGCAGTGCTCCTGAGAATGCAGAGTATCACAACTTTCTCTCCATGCCAGATGTGGGTTGGGGACTCACTGAAGAGAATCAAGGCCCTAAAAAATTCTCACTGAAATAGTCATGAGTGGCTTCCTCCATATTTAGAGCCAATGATCAGAGGATGCTTCTGAGTATGAAGCCTAAATGTGAGGCCAGATGGGGGTAGGAACAGTTTCCACAGGACATGGGCTCCTGATTGGGGTGGTGGGGACCCAGGTTTGATTGGGGGAGGGTCCCTGATCCTGGGGTAAGGTCTCCATTTGGAAGAGCATAGCCTGACCTAGTGGGGGTAGGAGACCCTGGTCTGGAATAGAAGGGGATCCTGAAATGGTCAGGGGATGCACCCCTTATTCCATTGTAGAAGGAAAGTGACCTGGTTGTGGAGATATCCTGATGGATTTGAAGTTGGGGGTCCTCATCTCATTGGAGATGGGCCAGGCTTCAACAGAGATGTTGGCTTGTGTGCTGGAAAGCACTTTATTTTTCAAATAAGATATATGTATTCAAAAAAGAAAAGATGAAACCTACAAAAGTTTAGACTATTAAGAGCTCTTAACAAATGAGAAACAAGCCTGGTTTTCAATAACTTACATTCAAGTAATTGTTAGTAGATGAAACAACATTGGAATAGCATTGGAAACAACAACATCAACAATGGCAACAACAGCAAACCCTGTGCCATGTTGTTAAATAGAAGGAAAATAGAATAAGGGAGTGTCAAGTCATCTGTAGTCGGATGGTCAGGAATAGTCATTTCTGCTTAACATTACAAGAACATTACAAGAAATCTAAAACAAAAGGGGAAGATTTCAAGAGATTAGGGTTATCAGAGGCTTGGCAGGAGAGACTTCAAGAGAGGAAGCAGGCCCAGAGGTAGATGCATGCTTGCAATGTTCCAGCTGTAGAAGGTGATGAACAGAACTCACAATGTAAAAGGCAAAATAAGGTGTAGGAAGAAAGTGATTAAATTCTTATATTATGAGCGAGACTTAAAGCAGCTCAAGAGAACAGCTCTAGCTACAGAAATAGGAAAGGTGGCAAAGGATTTTTGGCAATGAAAGCAGGTTAGGTGGAAGCAATTGTGGAGTATGTTCTTCGACTGCTTCTCTTTCCTAAGCACTAAGGAAGTAAAGTTATCAACCAAGCAAATGGGAATAAATTTTTGGAAGTGCCAGTAGAGAGTGAGGGCACAAAAGAGCTATTTGGCAGGGTGAGACATGCATGGGCTAGGACAATGAGGAGGAGTGAAAGGCAGCACAAATGTTGAGCATGTATGGTTGAGTCATTTGGGATCCTGAATTTTAGGAGACCAGTAGGAGATAAAGTATTAAGCACACAGTCCAGCTTGCATTGATTCCACCTTCACTCATCAGCCATAGGCAGATGAAAGATTTTTCCTTCCTCTTTTCAGCTGGAAGAGGTGGGTTGAACACAGAGAGAGATAGAGGAGAGATCAGAGATAAAATAGTGTGAAGATACAAACTAGATAGTCAAACAAACTGTGTGTTTTTGAAAGAGAAAGAGAGAGATGGAGAGAAAAAGAGACAAAGAGAGGCAGAAGGAAAGAGACGGAGAGAGTAGTTGGGGAGTTAGGTATAGAGGGAGCTAGAGATGGAACCTACAGAGGAATTAAAGGAAAGATCAAAAGATTATGTTCTGATAATCTAACAGAATTTTGCAGATAGATGTATGGTATCAAAAGTGCGAGACAGAATGATGTATATGAAAAGACAGAGAGAATTTTAAATGAACACTGAAGGAGGGGGTCTAATGTTTTTCATGTTAACCAAAACATTATGAAAATACACAGGAGGAGTGAAGAGAAAAGAAGAGAATCATTTTAAATGTCAGTATTAAGCCATTGAAGGATGCAAGAATGAGAGGGATCACAAAGACGACCTTGAATCAGGAAAGGAGAATTGTTGGTGATGGAGAAGAGGAAGAACTTTTTTTTTTTTTTTTTTTTTTGGTTTTTCGGGCCACACCCGTTAGATGCACAGGGGTTATTTCTGGCTACGCGCTCAGAAATTGCCCCTGGCTTGAGGGGACCATATGGGATACTGGGGATCGAACCGTGGTCCTTTCCTTGGCTGGCGCTTGCAAGGCAGACACCTTACCTCTAGCGCCACCTCGCTGGTCCCGAGGAAGAACTCTTAAGAAGGTTAGAAAAGCTGAAGACTGAGACGGGAGAGATAGCATGGAGGTAAGGCACTTGCCTTGCATGCAGAACATCAGTGGTTTGAATCCCAGCACCCCATATGGTCCCCTGAGCCTGCCAGGAACAATTTCTGAGAGTAGAGATAGGAGTAACTTCTGAGCGCTGGCAGGTGTGACCCAAAAACAAAACAAAACGAAAAAGAGAGAGAGAGAGAGAGAGAGAGAGAGAGAGAGAGAGAGATGATGAATACTGATGAATACATGATTTTACTGCAGAAGCATCTAAGTTAATGTGCTAGTATGCCAGCAACAGGAAAGCAGCCAGCATAGAAAGGCAAATGAATTCTCACATCATTGTCAGCATAAAAAGCTTTGCAGAGGAGCTGGAGCAATAGCTCAGTGGTAGGGCAATTTGCCTTGCATGCAACTGACCCAGGATGGACCTCAGTTAGATCCCCGCCATCCTATATGGTCCCTCAAGCCAGGAGAGATTTCTGAGCACTTAGCCAGGAGTAACCCCTGAGCATCACTGGGTGTGGCCCCCAAACAAAAACAAACAAACAAAAAAGCTTTGCAGAAAAATATTTCTTTTTTCTTTAAACACCGTGGTTACAAGGCTGTTCAAATGCAATCTTTTTTTTTTTTTTACAGAAAACATTATTCACATTGAGTTATAGTCATAAAATATACAACAACATTCATCAGTAAATTTCCTGCCAAGAATGTCCTCAGTTTTCCTCTCACTCTCACTGCTATCCCTTTCCCTCCTCTCCAGCCTCCCTACCTGCCTTTGGGGCAGGCATTTTCCTTCAAACCCCCCCCCCCCCACTTTTGACACTGTGGTTTGCACTACTGTAAATGAAGGGATGCTATACATGTCACTTTTCTGTTTCAGCACCCAGTTTTTGTACAGAGTGATCAATTCCTAGTATCACTTTCATAGTGAAATTTTTCTACTGTATCTATGCTCTCTGCTCTTTGTGACAAGCTTCCTACCACTGACTGGTTCTCCTAATCCTTATCTGTTATCACCTCTGGATATTATCCCCACACTGTCTTTCATTTTCCTTATATTCCAAAGGTGAGTGAGATTATTCTATATTTATCCCTCTCTCTCTGACTTATTTCGCTCAGTATAATAATCTCTATGTTCACCCATGTATAAGCCATTTTCATGAGTTCATTTTTCCCCTAACATCTACATGGCATTCTATTGTTTAGATGTACCACAGTTTCTTTAGCCACTCATCTGTTGTTGGGTACCTGGGATGCTTCCATCTCTGGCTATTGTAAATTGTGCTTCGATAAATAAAGGAGTGCAGGAGGGCATTTTTGTATTGCATTTTTATGTTCCAAGGGTCTATCCCTAGGAGTGTTATTGCTGGATCCCATGGAAGCTCAATTTTCAGGTGTTTAGGATATCTATATGCATCCCAGAAAGGCTGGACTAGATGGCTTTCCTACCACCAGGGAATGAGAGTTCCTTTCTCCCCGCATCCATGCAAGTACAGGTCGTTTTGTGATGTGTGCCATTCTCTGTGGTATGAGATGATACCTCATTGTTTTTATTTGCATCATTCTGATGATTAGTGATGTGAAGCATTTTTTTAGTGTGTTTTTTGGCCATTTGTGTATGCTGTCCTGATGAAATGTCTGTTCATTTCTTCTCTTCAATTTTGACGGGGTATACACTTTCCTTGTTAAGTTCTGCCAGTACCTTATATATCTTAGATATTAACCTTTATTGGTATTTGGGTATTGGGTGTATAGTTTCTCCCATCACCTGGTAGCCTTTGTATCCTAGTCACTGTTTCCTTTGAAGTGCAGATACTTCTCATTTTGATGTAATCCCATTTGTTTATCTCTGCTTCCTCTTGCTTGAACTGTGATACGTCTTCCATAAAGATGCCTTTAGTGTCAATGTCATGGAGTATTTTGTCTATATTTTCATCTATATACCTTATGGTTTCTGGTCTGATATAAAGGTTTTTAATTCATTTTTTTTTTATTTTTTATTTTTTTGGTTTTTTTTTGGGCCACACCCATTTGATGCTCCTGGCTAAGCGCTCAGAAATTGCCCCTGGCTTGGGGGGATCATATGGGACGCCGGTGGATCGAACCACAGTCCTTCCTTGGCTAGGGCTTGCAAGGCTGCCTCTAGCACTACCTCACCGGCCCCAATTCATTTTTATTTGGCCTTTGTGCATGGTATTAAAGAGAAGTCTGAGTTCACTTTTTTGCATGTAATTGACTAGTTTTCCCAACACCACTTGTTGAAGAGTGGAAAGGCTCTTTCTTTAGCAAAATTAATTTGATGCAGTCATTAACAGATGTTATTTGTGGAGTACATTTGTTTAGTTATTTTATCTTGGAAGCATCTTTGGACAACATATGGTGACATTCAGAGGCTATTCTTGGATCTATTCTTCTGTGGAGTCATACCGGGCTCCACTTAGGAAACCATATTTAATACTGGTGTTCAAATCAAGATTGGCCACATTCAAGACAAGGACCTTAATTCTTGTACTATCTATGTTTCCCAAGAACTTTGCGAGGAGGCTTGGGCTACATATGGCAATACTCAGGCATTACTCCTGGCTCTGCCACCAGGACTTATTCCTGGTAGTGCTCATGGGACCATATGAGATGCTAAGAATTTAACATTCCAGGAAAATGCCTATAGTATCTCTCTGGTTCCATTTTTTTAAACACTTGACCATTAAAATTTCTTCATCTGCAAAAAACTTGGCAATATGGTCACTGCCTATGTATGTCTTTTGTTAGCTTTCTCTTTTTCTTTACTGAATAGTAAAGAAACTTAACTATTAAACTTAAACTATTAAACTTAACTATTTGGGCTAGAGAAATAGTTTGGGAGGTAAGAAACTTGCCTTGCTTGAGGCTGCTTCAGTTTCCAGTATGGTTTGAATCCCTGATCCATAAATGGTCCCCTGAACACTCCAAGGGATAGGTCCTGAGTACAGAGTCAGGAATTCTCCTAACATTATCAACTGTGATCTTAAAATTGGAAAAAAACGACTTTAACTCATCAGCCACATCTGTTGCTAACACGTAAGTGGTCACAGACCTGAGCTTGAAAAATGAGTCAATAGTGTCATTGTTCATAGCAAATGGCTCAGAAGTGTGGTGCATGTCCAAAGAAGGAGCCATAAATTTTCTCTACATGATTTGATTCCTGTTTCATCTGGAATTGCAATCTTCAAAAATGATGGCACATTTTGTTATGTTTATGTTTAACATATTAAAAACTAATACATTTAATTAAAAGAAGAAGTCAAGATACAGAAAGGAAAGGAACAGTGGAAAGAAAAAGTATAAGGAGAGAAAGGTAGACAGGTAGAAAGAGTGGAGTTTGTCCTCAGGATCATATCCAACCTGGACGTAGTCCATTTAATGTATGCTAAGCCATTCCTTTTATGCTCAAGCACATTTAAGATGTGTTTTTTTTTATTCATAGCCTAAAAGAATTCTAACATGCTAACTATAAAACCAACTGTAAGAGTTAATATAAAAATAGGTAAAATATTTGAAAGATTGTCAAATACGAAATAAAAAACTGCAATAAATTTCTCTGGGAGCTAATCCTTCAGTCTTTCCATGTGTTTTTAAGAGCATAATAAATACTATTCCAGGTATCTCAATACAATAATGATAGAGAAAACCTTCAATTCTCCTTTCTCCATTAATAAGCCTATGTATGCTTCATCTATAAGACTTCTCAATAGACTAAATAATAATCAGAAAAATATGTGTTTCTTCACTATGAGTTTTAGATGCTTAATTATTCAAGTTAAGTTCAATTGGTTTCTTTTTTTTTTTTTTTGCACTATCTAACAAAAACACTACTCCCTTGATACTTAAACTGCAGTGAAATCACTGCCATTGGGATGATAGAATGTTTCATTGTCCACTGCTCATATTTTTATAGGCATTGTACTGAGATTTTAGAAATTCTGAGGCAAGACAAAACCTTTTTCACACATTTAATCAGTTTTCCCAAGTTAATTGTCCCCATGCTCTTTAGAAAGCATTACTTTGAGGGTAGAACCACATATGGTTTACTGGCTCTAAATTCAGGAGAGATCTCTGAATCCTGACAGGGCTCAGAGGACCATATCTGGTGTCAGGGGTTGAATTCAGGGTTGGCCACATTGTAAGACAAGTAACTTACCCTCTCTACTATCTCTCTGCTCTCCCTCCACTAAAAAGTGCTTTTAAAAAGTAATATCTTTGAGAGCCAGATAGACAATAAATGAAACATTTTAGTTTTAATAATAAAATAAGAACAGAGCTGGATTAATAGTATAGGAGGTTAAATGTTTGTCTTGCATGTAGCCAACAATGTGTTTATTCTCGGCACCTCCTGAGTACTGCTATGGGTAACCCTTGAGTCCAACCAGTAATAGCCCCAGATCACTGGTAGATGTGACATGAAAGCATATGTGTATGTGTACAAAATAAATAAATAAAAGTACTTCTTAAGAAGTCATTTTGGAGAATTGACTGACAGTCAAAGGTGTAACCAGTCTTTCTTTTAAACTTAATAATTCCCTGCTGAAACATAAAAAAATTTCCCCCCAAAGATTGAGGGGCATGTTTAGAATATACTTAGTGTTAAAGTGAAAGAAGATGCTGGAGTGGAATCTAAGAATTTGGTAGACTTAGGGGCCAGAAGGATAGTAGAGCAAGAAAAGTGTTTGGCTTGCTTGCAGGCAATCTAAATTCAATCTCCAGCATCACACATGTCCTCTCAACATCATCAGGAATAAGCTCAGAGGCCAATCAGGTGTGGCCCAGAAATAACGTTTGGTGAATCTGAACTTCCAACTATGAAGTTGATTTTGAACACATAAACAGTCATTTAGCAGTCTCTAAAATCTCTTTGGTGAGTTCGGGCCGGGAGCTTCCAACTCACCACAACTTCGGAAGTGTGGGATGAATGTGTGAGCGGCAGAGTGGTATGGATACTTCTCCCGATATCTGCCTGCACCTCCTATATTGCCTATATTGACTGTACCACTAGGCAGTACTACAACATTGTGGGCTGTGGAACTCATGCTATTAGATCAAAATGAATCTGGATTTAGGATTTTTAGAAGCTTTGACTGGAATGATGTTTGTTTGATGTTATCTGGATTGAAGGCAACGAGCATATTCTGGTCATATGCAGTGACAATGGCTCTCTGCAGCTCTGAGGCATGGCCAAGGCTGCAAACCTCCTGCTGGAACACACTAGGGAATAAGAGTCAAACTATAGACAATTGCTGTTTCACCAGTGGCCCTGCTTCACGACTTCTCTAAAGCTCCTGCAGAGAAACGAATCTGAGAAAAACTCCAGAGCAGATATCACTAGGGTTTGTTTTGTTTTGGTTTTTGGATTTTTGGGTAACAACCGGCAGTGTTCAAGGGTCACTCCTGGATCCACGCTCAGAAATCGCTCCTGGCAGGCTCGGGGGACTATATGGGACGCCAGGATTTGAACCACCGTCCTTCTGCATGCAAGGCAAACGACCTACCTCCATGCTATCTCTCTGGCCCCTGTTTTTTTGTTTGTTTGTTTGTTTGTTTGTTTTAGTAAGCTTGGGCACCCTACCTACTTCTCGCACTTTTGACCCTGTCAGCCAAAATCACATTCCACAAAAGCCACAGTATCAGCAAAAGTGCTTGAAGTTCCTGGACCTCACTGTACTTACAGCCACGCAATAGCTCCAATTTTGTTTTGTTTTTTGGTTTTGGGCCACACCCAGTGACGCTCAGGGGTTACTCCTGGCTATGAGCTCAGAAATCGCTTCTGGCTTTGGGGAACCATAAGGGACAACGGGGATTGAACCCAGGTCTGTCCTGGGTCAGCCGCGTGCAAGGCAAATGCCCTACTGCTGCGCTATCGCTCCAGCCCCAATAGCTCTATTTATTTTTAAATACTGCCATTCCAATAAGAACACACCAATTCAAACTCTGGGTGTATCTGTTGCCACTTAATGTTCAGAAGCAAAAGAATTAACAGAATAATCAACTAGCAACAAGAGCTTACTAAATTTTCTATGACTTAATGACCTAATTGAAGATGCAATTATTTTCACAAATTTTTATTTTGCTATACTCTTTATTTTTTTTTTGTTTTGGGGGCCACATCTGGCAGCACTCAACGGTTATTTCTACTGGGTGTGGAGGACCATATGAGATGCTGGGTATTGAACCTGTGCTGGCTATGTGCAAACACCCTAACAGTTATGTTATCATTCCAGACCCAAAACTGACTTTTGTTTTGTTTCATTTTTGACATACCTGCGACATGCAGAAATTTCTGAATGTATCTGGCTCTGAATTCAGAAATTACTCCTGGCAGGCATGGGATGCTGGGTATTGAACTAAAGTCAGCCATGTGCAAAGCAAATGTGTTACCTTCTGTACTATATTACTCCAGACTCCACTTTTTTTATTTTCTTTTAAAATAATTTTACACCACTTACCTGGAAACAAATGTATTAATGATCAATCATGTCAACTATATGATACATGTTTTTAAATAAAATATTTTATATTAAAATCAAATCATCTAGCTTGGTGATTCTTAAATGTTGATCTGTGATTAATAGATCTGTCATAAGGAATATTTTTTGATTATTTTATTTTTTCTAGTTTTATTTTGATCATATTGGTTTACATATCTTTGACAGTAGTATTTTAGGTACATATTAACATTGAATCAGGGAAATACCCATCACCAAATTTGTCCTCCCCCCATGCCCCATGCCGTTCCCTTCCTGCAACTCATATCCCCCCCACCTTCACCCCCTCCCCAGGGCTGCTAGAGTAGGTGGTCACCTCTTTGTCTAGCTTACTATTAGTGATCATATATCTGTTTGGTCCTGATACCCTCCCTTGTTTCCCCCTCTATTTGAGAGGCGGAGCTAGATAGTTCGAGTTATGTGATTTTGTTTGAAGGAAAGAAAAGCAATAGAATGGGGTAAAAAAAAAATCAAATAAGCTGAAAATGGGTGGAGTCCTTCTAGAGGCTTCCAACCTCAGTTTGAGAGAGGACATGAAAAAGGTAATTGAAACACCACAAAAATACAGAAAGAAAAAATCAAATTAAATATCCAGTGAGTAATGGGGCCGGAGTGGTGGCAGTAGAGGTAAGGTGTCTGCCTTGCCAGTGCTAGCCTAGGACGGACCGTGGTTCAATTCCCAGGCATCCCATATGGTCCCCCAAGCCAGGAGCTACTTCTGAGCGCATAGCCAGGAGTAACCCCTGAGTGTCACCGGGTGTGGCCCAAAAACTAAAAACAAAAACAAAAACAAAAAAAACCCAACCTTGCCCCCCCAAAATATCCACTGAGCACTACAGCAATAAAGACAAGCACCACACAATAGTCTCGGTCCTGAAATCAAACCATGCTGGAGTGTAAAAAGAAAGATAAAGATAAAATAAAATAAAATTGGAGACATCAACTTCAATGTCTACACCAAAATAAAGAAGTCAAAAAAATCAATCAATCAATCAATATATATGTGGATAAAATGATTATTTTGTGCTTTTTCTTTTTCTTTTCCCCCCCTGCATAGGCACAGTAACTATTGGGGATATTATAGAGAGAATTCCCTTGGCCTAGGAGATACAGGGTTTCTCTACTCCTGAAGTATACTGTCAAGAAATTAACTATAGACTTAAGGAGTATTTAATCATTGAAAATTATTGCACCTTTCTACAATTTGTTATTGTTTTTGAGCCACACCCAGCAATGCTCAGGTGTTATTCCTGATTCTGTGCTTAGGAATTACTCTTGGTGGTAATCAGGGAACCATAAGGGGTGCTGAGGATTAAATCTATGTTGGCCTCGTTCAAAACAAACACCTTACCCACTATACTTTCACTCTGGTCTCCCTTTCTTTAATTTTTTGTGAGGACTGTTGACTTCCTAAGTTTTTAGGATGATAGTCTATTCCTAAAAACCTATAGCTAACTTACTATGTAGTTTTTCATGTCTATTCAAATTTGACATACAAAACAAGGTGCACTATTAGCCTCAAATTACATTAATTATACAAAAATGCCAGCTCAGTTGTTCCTATTTCTTTATCAGCAAGGCCACATTTGTGGGTTGAAGAGATAGTACAGCAGGTATGTGGCTGATGAGAATTCGATCCCCAAAATCAAATATAGCCTTCTGAGTCCTGCCTGGAGTAACCCCTGAATACAGCCAGGTGCATACATCTCCCTCCAAAAAGGCCATCTTCGTCATCTTTCAGCCTTTATTATGTCTTGACTAGAAATGTGGTTTCTTAATTCTTAATATTTGACTTGTCACTTTGGTAACAGCTAAATGACTACTCAAGGATGTTTTCCCCACCCCTTAAAATAGCGATGCAGCAGACTCAGTCATCTTACCTGTGTTAATTTATATACTATTTTATGTGCTTGTCACGGGAATCCCTGTAATTCCATTTCTAGACTTCATTCACATCTATGTCAAAAGCTTCTAGAAGCAATGCCCAAACCATGGTACAAATCTAGAAGCATTTGCTAGAAGAGCAGATCTGCTTCTATGAAATGTTTCATACTCACATGCTGATATCAGATGCCTGCTGGACATAGGGTGCAAATAGTAGAGATGGACAATGATGCTCTTTACTGAAATGAAGAATAATGACGGGGCCTGAATAACGGAGCAATTCTGGACAATCCAGGGTGCAAAGTACCTGCCTAGCAAGTGTAAGGCTGCTGCTGCTGTACAATCCAGGGATCTCTGCTGTTTGGACCTGGACACTTTGTTCCGTGGGATCCTGGTGTCTCAAGTGTTTGACACCTGACACCTGACAATTGAATTTAGGTGGCAAAAAAAGCCAGATGAGATCCCATGGCCAGGAGTGCAACCTCCAGTGAGCCCCTGAATGAACAATGAACACCACAAACAAAGGCTACAAACTTGGTACTCATATATGTGGTGTGCAAAACCACCACAATTAAAAACTACAACCTCAGTCAAACACCATGGGCAGTGTGAAAGCAATATAGCCTGATGTGTGACTTCTAGTGAGCACCACAAGTGCAACCAAATGTGCAAGCGATTGTGTGATCCATGGTCACCAAAATGGAGGGAAGGAGGGGCCGGAGAGATAGCATGGAGGTAAGGCGTTTGCCTTTCATGCAGAAGGTCATCAGTTTGAATTCCGGTGTCCCATATGGTCCCCCGTGCCTGCCAGGAGCAATTTCTGAGCATGGAACCAGGAGTAACCCCTGAGCACTGCCGGGTGTGACCCCCCCAAAAAAAATGGAGGGAAGGGAAGGACAGAATATAAAAAAAAAGAAAGAGCTGGAAAGAGAGAACAATATCTTGCTTTGCATGCAGCAGACCCATCTCTGATGGTCAGAGTCAAGATTAAGCCTTGAACAATACCAGCTATGGTCCCCTCCCACCCCCAAAATTTTTAATTACACTTTTTTTTTAAGTTTTAGTATCACATAGAGGCAGAGTGATAGTGCAGAGGGTAGAATATTTTCCTTGCACACTGTTCTAATACTGACAACCCAGATGGTTCCCCAAAGAAGTGATATCTGAGCACAGAGCCAGAAGTAAATCCCGAGTACTGCTGAGTGTAAGTCCCCTCACTCTACCAAGAAAGTTTTCGTGTCACAAATCAAGAGTTCTTTACTTGGAATCTATATGTAGATCCTAAAGACTTATGAGTCTTCTGAAATGATGCACATATTCTTCCAAAAATGTAATAATATTCTACATCTTCCTACTGGGGTAGGCAGCGTAGGTTGAAGCCAATTTTCACTAATCTGAACCGAGTTCCACCCAGTTCCAATGAGCCAAAGCACACAGGTGAGCAACCACATTTCTGTCTTTCTAGATTATGAACTGGGTTATGAGCGAGTTGCAAAAATAGTTTTAATAATTTTTATGGTTTTGCTAATCATAAAGATTTAAAACCACTCTATTTTCATGTATTTCAGTAAAAAAAAAATAAGTTCCTGCACTGTAAAATAAAAGAGACCTTCCCAAGTACCAGAGAGATAGTAGAGAGGTTAAGACTCTTGCCTTGCATGAGGTGATTTCTGTTTGGCTCCCAGCACTGCATATGATACTCAGGGTGGATACTGGTAGATGCAGGAGAAGCCTCTGGCAGAGACCCCCAAACAAAGGCAACCTAATTAATGGAAAAAATGATTTGCATAACAGCAAAAGCAAATAAACTAAAACAATATATCAATCTCATGAAAAAAATGGGAATAGGAAAAAAAAATGGGAATAGGACCAGGTAGGTAGGGCATTTGCCTTGCACACACCAACATGGGTTGAATTTCTGGCATTTTATATAGTTCTCTGAGCCACCCAGCAGCAATTTCTAAGTGTCTACCAGGGGTTTCAAACTCGCAGCCCGTTTCCAGCCCTCCGTACAACATTTTGTGGCCCTGCCCTAGAAAAATATTTTTTTGTTTTGTTTTGTTTTAGTTGTTTGGGTCACAACCCCCCAATGTTCAAGGCTTACTACTGACTTTGCACTCAAGGATCACCCAGACTTTGCCTCCTGCGTCCCCAGATAAATTGAGTTTGAGACCTCTGCTAGCCAAAGTAATCCTTGAGCACCTCTGGGCATGGCCTGAAAACAAAACCCAAAAGAGGTGGGGGCAGGGAGAGAAGCTAACAGACTCTTCCTCACAGTAGACTTACAGATGGTCAATAGGCCTATGAGAAAATGTTCATTATTACTGATTATCATAAAAATGCAAATACAATTGACAGTGAGATAGGCTGAAGCAATAACTCAATGGGCTGAGCACATGCGTTGCATATGGAAAGTTCAGCTTTATCTGCAGCACTTTATGGTTCTCTGAACACCAGTGGAGGCTGAGTATCTTAAACACAGAGTCAACCTTTAATCCTGAGCAATTCCAGGTATGGCTTTCAAGCCCAAACAAAACAAAACAATAATGAGATATCACTTCACACAGATGAAATGATATATATTAAAAATTGTAGAAACTGGAGCTGGAATGAGGATACAGGAGGTATGACTTTTGCCTTGAATGTAACTATATTACAAATTATATTGCTCAAATCTCTGGTTCAAATCCCAGCACCACATATGGTCCTTAAACACCACCAGAAGGCATCCTTGAGCACTGAGCCAGCACGTTTCTAAATTTGTCTGTGTGTGTGTGTGTGTGTGTGTGTGTGTGTGTGTGTGTGTGTGTGCACATGAAGAAGTGGATATGCAGAAACAACCAGTGCTGATGATATACAAAGGAAAAGAAACCTTTATTATTGATTCACCGTTGATGGGAAAGTCACGTGATTCAACTTCTATGGAAAAAGATAGTTCTCAAAAAACTAAAAATAGGAAGGCCAAAATGGATAATTCAGAAAGGAAGGCACTTGTCTTACAAGTAGTTGACTAGAATTCCATTCCACATGCTGCATATGGTCCTTGGCATGTTCCCTAAAATCACAAAAATATTCATTCAATAAGACATATAACTGTTCATTGCATTTACAATGGCCGAGATGTGTAAGCAACCCAAGAGCCCAACAAGAGATGAGTGAATAAAATAAAATACTACTTGAATTACAAGAAAAGATGAGACCATAGACAGTACAGTGGGTAAGATGTTTACCTTGCATCAGGGTTCAATTCTTGGAACTCTGTATGGTCCTCAAGCCTTCCAGGAGTGATACCTGAGTGTAAAAACAGGAGTACAAGGAGCAGCTCTAAGACCGAGCTGGGCAGCGGTGGCAGTGGCGGCAGATTGAGCTGCCGGGCTCGGTTCGGTTAGGTTCGGTTCGGGCCGGGCCATACGTCCAGCGCTTGGGGGGCGCCGGTGGCGCGAGGCGGCCGCCCGTAATCAAATAACACTTATTCTTAATAACAACAACAACAACAACAACAACAACAACAACAACATACCTTTAGTCATCGCATACCACTTATCAGGCCTCGGGAGCGCAGCCCGGCCAAGACACTGATGGAGAGGCAGAGACGGAAGGCGGACATCGAGAAGGGGCTACAGTTCATACAGTCTACACTTCCCCTGAAACAAGAAGAATATGAGGTCTTTCTGCTCGAGCTGGTGCAGAACCTGTTTGCCGAGGGCAATGACCTGTTCCGACAGAAGGACCATAAGCAGGCGCTGGTGCAGTACACGAAGGGGCTGAACGTGGCTGACTATGCCGCCTCCGACCAGGTGGCCCTGCCCCGGTAGCTGCTGTGCAAGCTGCATGTCAACAGGGCGGCCTGCTACTTCAGCATGGGCCTCACTGGCACTGCCCCACGTGAGTGCCACCACCCATGCTCGTAGAGTGCCCCAGCCTAGGCTTCCCCTCTGCAATCGCATGTTCTCCTCGAGTTGCGGGGGGGGGGGGGGGCTCTACCCTTAGACTTTTACGCAGTCACAGAGCCAGAAGGCAGGCCAAGGTGGGGACCCAGGTTCACTGCTTGCCCTTGACCCTTTGAGAGGGACAGGCCTGTGGGGGACTCACAGGAGTGTCTCAGTGTGCTAGGAACTGACAAGTCACTCTCTGCTCCCCCTGTGACTGGTGTCCCCCACCCTACAGTCCATCCATACACTTCACAAGCGTCCACCAAGTAAGTGCCCTACGATGTCCAGATTGGTGCCCTGCAGGAAGCCGTTGTCCACAGGGACACAAATGACATCAGAATCCAGACCTGTTCCACCGATGACCGCATGACCCTAACTGTGACCTTGGCCTGCCGTGCAGTTCCCCTCTTTGTACCCCAACTCCATGCCACATGGTGCCCTTCCTCCTCCATCCCAGAAGCCATGGGGGTGAAAGGTCTCAGAGAAGCCAAGTGCTGCCCTCAAGAATGGCAGAGAAGGGCCGGAGAGATAGTATGGAGGTAGGGCTTTTGCCTTGCATACAGAAGGACAGTGGATTGAATCCCGGCATCCCATAGGTCCCCCGAGCCTGCCAAGAGCAATTTCTGAGCATAGAGCCAGGAGTAACCCCTGAGCACTGCCGGATGTGACCCAAAAACAAAAAAGAATGGCAGAGAGCAAGGTCTCGAACCATAGCACAGTGGGGAGGGCGTTCACCTTGCACACAGTCGACCCGAGTTAGATCCCTACCATCCCATATGGTTCCCTGGGCCTCCTAGGAGTGATTTCTCAGTGCTGCCGGGTGAGGCCCAAAAATCAAAAACAACAACCACCAAAAAATAAAATGAATAATCCTTAAAAAAAAAAAATAGGAGTACACCTGGAGCACAGTTGGGAGTGGCCCAAAAGCAAAAAACAAAATCTTGTATTCCATTACGACTTAGATGGAATTGGAGGGTGTCACACTAAGCAAACTAGGTCAGACCAAGGGGGAAAATACTGAATGAACTCATTAATATATGGAGTATAAAAGAATAAAATAAAAGATTAAATAGTAGCCAAAGAAAATAAGCTCTGAGATCTTATCTACAGAACTGAATCTTCAAAGTAGCAGAAAAGGGATGGGAAAGAAGATAGTGAGAAGCAATATGGGCACAGAGGTGGACGTTGTCACTCTGGAGGTGGGTAAATTTAATAACACTGTGTGATTAAAACACTAATATTCTTACTATGGTAAATAATAAACGACCATATCAGTCAAAAAATAGAAAACAGAACCTGACACAGAGCAAGCATTTAATAGGTGGTGTTGTTTCATTAAAAGTTCTTCTTGTTAGGATAGAAATTTTGCAGGCTACCTTCGCTGACCACAAGGCCCTGAAATTATATGTGAACCACAAAGGGACACAGAAGAAAAACTTTAGTGAGAAAAGTGACCCAGAAAATGATGTGTGGCATTTTGGAGAGCATCAGGGAGCCCTCATGCTTGGATTTGTGGTGTGACATTGATTCTGGTGCCAATAGCAAGTGTAGGCTCTAGCCAGTTTCTCCAGTCACACGTAACAATGGTTCAGTTTACTTAAAGCTCTTTTTCATTTTTTGGAAACATGTTCTATTGATCACAACTAAAGATTCAGAAGTCTTTGTTTCATTTTTCATCAAATATTTAGAAAGCAGCTACTATTTGCCAGGCCTTGGGGACACAGCAGGGAACCAATAGAAAAGCATTGCTGTTCTCCTGGGGCAAATGTATATATAGCCTGCTGCCTCTTTTACTTCTGTAGAGAACCCACTCTGTCATTTCTGCCAGTTCAATATCCAGTCTCCCTGTCCTAGGAGCAACATCTGGACCCAGAAATATCCCCCTGTCTTTAGGATCTGTAAATGAATACAGTATTTAAATTTTTACCACCCTATTTATTCATGTTTATTGATTTAAAGAAAATATATCACCTAGTTGACATAGTTATTTATAATACATTTGTTTCCAGAGAAATGAAAGCAGTTATTGAAAAAAAATAGAAAGAAAAAATAAAAAGAGAAGAAAAATAAAAGAAAGTAAAAAGCAAAAGCACATTTATGAGAATTATTGTATCTCCAACAAAGTCATTAATTCAATGGCAGAAGGTTTAGTAAGCTCTTGTTAGCTGTCCATTCTGTTAAATTGAGGTGTTCCATTAGGGATAACAGCATCAAACAAATGAAGTCCAGAAATTCAAAGCACTATTCCTAATACTATGACTTTTGGGGGCATGTACTCAGCTGCCAGACCTACTGGAAGAAGGAATATACAGGGGAGGGTGCCCACACGCGCTCCAAAAAGTCCTGGTGAGATCAGCCCCAAACCAGTATACCTGAAGTGTGGTCAGATTGGTGTCTAGCCTGCCAAAGAGTGCTTTCTGAGTGCAAAATCAGGAGCATCTCCTGAGCACTGCTGGGTGTAGCCCCAAACAAAACAAAACAAAATCCCAAAACAGAAATTGCACTACATAAAGAAAATGGTTCAGGAACTGAAGGTTCTAGGGTGAATGCATTTCTGGATGACTGGCTAGAGGCCTTTGCTGCATGCTCTAGCTGAGCCACCAGCAGTCCATGTCCTGAGTCTAAAACAATATATCTACTGGCTCTGTTTTAGAGACTAGAAGTCTGAGGTTGAGATTTTAGCTTTTTCTCTCCTCTTCACCTCTCTCTCTGAGGTTGACATGTTAGCATTCTCTCTCTCACTTCTTTCTTTCTTTCTTTCTTTCTTTCTTTCTTTCTTTCTTTCTTTCTTTCTTTCTTTCTTTCTTTCTTTCTTTCTTTCTTTCTTTCTTTCTTTCTTTCTTTCTTTCTTTCTTTCTTTCTTTTTTTCTTTCGTTGAGATATTAGCTTTCTCTCCTCTCTCTCTGAGGTTGAAATGTTAGCTTTCTCTCCTCTCTCTGAGATTGAGATTTATCTTTCTCTCTCTCTCTCCTCTCTCTCTCTCTCAGGTTGAGATGTTAGCTTTCTTTTTCTCTCTGTTTCTCTTTGAAGTTTTGGGCCATACTCAGCAGTGCTCAGAACTTATTCCTGACTCAATACTCACTTTTGGTGTTGGGAATTATACATGAATCAACAGCATACAAAACAAGTGCCTCCTAACAATCTCTCAGGCCTATTTGCTCATTCTGATGCTGTGAGAAAGAATTTGTCCAGACCCCTTTATTTGCTTCTGAACTTTGCTGGCAATTGCTGGCATTCCATGGAATGTGCCTACTTAAAATATTAACTAGCAGGGACTGAAGAGATAGTACAGCAGTTAAGGCATTGGTTTTGAATTCTTATCCCTGTTATCCTGGCACTGCATGTGGTCACCCAAGCACTACCTGAAGTGATACCTGAAGCAGAATAAGCTCTGCACAGCCAAGAATAGTCCTGTAAATAAATATATTATATTATAAAAATATTTATTCAGAAAATTTAGGCTCTTCCCATACTCCTTAGAGGTTATCAGGAATCAGGGAAGTTGTTCCTAAACTGACAGATCCACAGCAACAAGAACTTCTCACTTTAGAACTTAAATTCACATTTCCATTTTGAACCAAACTTTCTAGAGTCTCACTCACTCATATGACAAGGCTCTCATAAGAAAAGACATTGTGCATTGAGCACTTATTAATATTCATCGTTACTTCTAAATGAAGACCAAAATGAGATGATGCTGTCAGGCTAATAAAAATTCATTGTGAAAAGTTACCAAATATTGCTCTGCAAAGAATGCCACTTAAAGTTTTAAAGAGACAAAATAATTTAGTTTGCTTCATCTCAAAGTCCACCTGATCCAGAAAGAAAGAAGTATTGTATGTAGTTTATCTGTTCAACAGAACATGATGGGTAAACTGAGCATCAAAGCAGTATGGCAACATGGCATTTGAATCATGTAGTCCTGGTTCTAAGCCTACCTCTAGCCCTTTTTGAGTAAGTAACTGAACTCCAAACATGTCTATCCCTGTCCCTATTCCATCTTATCTGCTCTTCCACATCCTTCATCTACAGCAAGGAAGTAAATATGACTCAGAAAGCTATTCGGGGGATTAAAGAAATGAGTTCATGAAATCCTATCCTATGCCATAGCTACTATTGTAGAACACAGTCAGCCAATGGCAACCCATGTAAAATTACCTACAATTTTCCTTTTAAAAATTAGAAAACCATAATACTCTTGATCATTTTTGTTTTAATGTGCTTAAAAGGGATTTGAAAAATCACTCTGAAATTTTTTTGCTGTTTTATTTTGGGGTCACATGTGGTCTTGCTAAGGGCTTGCTCCTGGCTTTGCATTCAGGAATCATTCCTGGCTATGTTCTGGGGACCATAAGGGATTCCAGGGATCAAAGCTGCGTTGGCTGTGTGCAAGGCAAATGCCCTTCCTTCTGTTCAATTGCTCTGGCCCTGGATACTTTATTTAACTTTAATAGAGGTACTTTCTCAAGTTGCAAAGAGGATTTTTATTCATGTGCTCACTTTATAGTATAAAAATAATTCACTTGCATATATACTTTTATTTTTTGTCTAGTCTCTATTTCCTTCTCTTTCCACTCCCAAATGCACCAGCAATATAATGTAGCACCATTTCTTCCTGCAAAGGCATACTAAAAAAAGGGGAAATGTTACATATTAAAACAAGCTCTTATCTACTAAGGACAAGAACTCATACTTTTTTTTTTTTTTTTTTTTTGGTTTTTTGGGCCACACTCGGTGACGCTCAGGGGTTACTCCTAGCTATGCGCTCAGAAGTCGCTCCTGGCTTGGGGGACCATATGGGACGCCGGGGGATCGAACCGCGGTCCGTCTCCTAGGCTAGCGCAGGTAAGGCAGGCACCTTACCTCCAGCGCCACCGCCCGGCCCCGTACTTTTTTACAAAACAGGGGCACGTCCCATCTTGAACATATGTCATGTGGACTCAACTAAGACCCCAGGTAATTAGACATGGACCATCCAGCCTTGAACCCTGGATCCCAGACATAGGAATGACACAGTTCTCCACACAGCTCCAGGAACCACCCCTCCGGTTCATCTTTAATACTGCTCTGGCGCCAACATGGGCCTGTTCTAATATAATATCCTGACAATGAGGAAATGGGAACAACTTGATCTAAGAACAGGTTGTCTTACCTCACCATCTAATGATAAGACAAAATCAGAAGACTTGTCACCCTTTGATCTGTGCAAAAGCCAAGATCACTACAGATGACTGACAGTGACAACCATGACTGGGCAAAACGTATCTTGGGACCAACAAAAAAGCTCTAGTCTAGGTTTTGGTCTACTATCTGTACAACAACCAAGATTTCTAATTCCAGAGGTCTGACTGAGACAATTGCAAGTGAACAGGTCTCCTGGAAACATAACGAAAGACTCGACCCCAGGCTCCATACTAAGATCAGCGCAATGATCAAGACCACCAACTACAGAAGATGGATTAAAACGACAGTGAAAGAACAGAACTTCTAGAACCAGAACGAACGTCTTCACCATAAGCTCTGTTCCTGGACCTGTGCAGATACCAAGATCTCTAGATACAGAGGTCTGATTTTATCACCCATGACAGAGCTGAAGCCTTCCATACACCACAAAGGCACCGAGGGGAGATTAAATGAATATGTAAGGAGTCTATAGTTATTCCCATGACAGTATACTTTAAAGGTGGAGAAATCCTGTAGCTTTTAAGCCAAGGGAATTCCCTCTCTAATGTCTCCAATATTTATTGTGCCTATGCAGGGGGGAAAAAAAGCACAAAATAATCTTTATTTATTTATTTATCTATTTATTTTTTTTGACTTCTTTGTTTTGGTTTGGATATTGAAGTTGTTGTCTCCAATTTTTTTAAATTTCTTTTTCATTTTTTTTCCTTTTTGCACCTATTATGTTTTTATTTCAGGACCGTGGTTATTATGTGGTGCTTGCATTTATTGCTGTAGTGCTCACTGGATTTTTTATTTGATAACTCCTTTTGTTTGGTCATGGTGTTTCACTGTCTTTTTCCCTTTTCCCTCTCAAACTGACATTGAGAGCCTCTAAAAGTACTCCACCCATTTTTGGCTTATTTGATTTTTAACCCATTTTATTGCTTTTCTTTTCTTCAAACAAAACCACATAACTTGAACTATCTAGTTCTGCCTCTCAAATAGAAGGGGGAAATAATGGAGGGTATCAAGACCAAACAGTTGTAAGTAGTAAGATAGACACAGAGGGGACCACTTATACTAGCAGCCCGGGGGATGAGAGTGGGGTATACGGGATGCAAGATGGGAATGGGGATGGAGGAAGGACAACTTTGGTGATGGGAATTCCTCTGATACATTGTTAATATGTACCTAAAATATTACTGTGAAATTTATGTAAGCCACTTTGGTCAAAATAAAAATTATATAAAAAAAGTAATTCACTTTCCAAGTAATTGCTTTTATACAGTACAGAGTTCTGCAGGAAGAAAGCTGGAGCATCTGCACTCCTATGTTCATAACAGCACCATTTACAATAGCCATAATCTGGAAACAACCTAGAAGCCCAACAACAGATGAGTGGCTAAAGAATTCTGGTACATCTATACAATGGAATACTATGCAACTGTTATAAAAAAGAAATCACAAAAAAATGAAGTCACAAAATTTGTTTATACATGAATTTGGATCCTATTATGTTGACTGATGCAGGGTCCAGAAGCCCCCCAGGGGGGCCCGGCCAGCAGGAATTAGCTGGGAAGGCTTCTCAGACGACCGCACTTCTATTTTGCTGAGTAGAAGCACAACCACACTGTAAAAAATCTGAGAGAGGTTAATAATAAAGACCCAAGGCAGCGTCTCACTGTTCAAGGGTGTCTTTATTGGCTACAGTTCCTTCTTAAATAGTGAAGGAGAAAAGGGGCAGTACAAAGGTGATGTCAATCATACTTTTGGCGCGAAGGCTCATAAGGAAGTGGGCAGTGGGCTAGGGGCTGGATGACCTTCAAGCTATGCTGAACGTGCTGTTTCAATGGAAACTTCTAGTGTCCTACTAGCTGCATTCCTAATTGCTTGACTATCAGGAAATGGTGCAATATGTGCTTGCCTAAGTGATCTTGAACAGACAATATAGCATATACTTATTGATAACAGCCTAAATTACTCCGGAATGTGGTCTTAAGGAATGGGGCCTAGTTTCTGATAACTGTACCAGGCAGTTTTTACTCTCCTCCGGGCATAGAGCTAAATTATGTCCTGCAGCTACACATTCTTTTCTCTTAGCTCAAAATTTTACAGCAAGACTGCATATTGCTTTTAGGTGAAAAGCTGGGCTATGGCAGAGAGAACAGCAAAATGTCCTCAAACAAGTCAGTTCCCAACATCTCCCCCTTTCTCTTCTAATAAAAGAAGGAAAGTCGTGAGCGGGTGGAAGAACCGTGTCTTAGGCATACAAGGTTTGACCAGGTCGGACACGGCCAAAGCCGCAATTAAAAGGTGGCTACAAACGCCGTGGGTGTGCGCAGAGATCCGAATTATGCGTTGTAGCCTTTTTGGGCCGTGCCCTAACTGGGACCTTGCTAATCCCGTCGTAGGTGTCTCCACAGCCGAGAGCACAAGTGCCGGAGCGAGCTCCGTCTGTTAGCTATGCGCTCTATCTCCTGGAAACTTAGTGGCTGGAAAGGCGGCTTGGTGACTAAAGCCAAGTTTTCACAGGAGTCACGCGGGGTTAGACGCTGGTAGTTAACCTGAATAGAGGTTTTTGCCTTTTCATCTACCTGGTTTTTAATAAAGGCAGTAATTTTGCGGAAAATCCATGGGCCAAGAGAAAAGAGCAGCATGAGGCTAATAAGAGGGCCCACAACGGTGGACAAGATTGTGTGGAGCCAAGGGGAAGAGAAAAACCAATCCTGGTACCAACCTTGTTCTTCATCGAAATGTTTTTCAAAATCTTTTATACCATCACCAATATGTTGGACGCTGTCTCTAACTAAACCTGTTTTGTCTTTAAAAATACAACATTGTTCCTTAAGGGCTACACAGACTCCCCCTTTCTTCAAAAAAAAAGGAAACCAAATTAAAGCATGGTGGTTTTGCTGCACTATCTTTGCTAGGGATTTAACAATGTGCTTTAAGTGTTGTAAACTTAGTTTAAGTTTGTAAACATTATTAACAACAGTTATACTTAAGGCATTGACAGATTTTAGAGTATGAACCAATGAATAAATTATTGTGCTTACAGCGGTAGCACCCAGGCCTATGATTAAGGCTAGGGTGAGAGCAGGTTTGACAGGTAAGTTAGGCATTAAAACAATGAAAACACAGTAGTTTTAGGACTGAAAAAACAAATGTGAAACAATGGGGAGATAAACCAGTAAAACAGGCAAGAAACGTTAAATTGGGGGCAATTATGAACTAAAAGGAGGAATTAAGGACAAGAATTTGATCACAATTTTCAATAGGGGGAATTATATTGGGTACCAAAAGGCAAAGTTCAAGTTTCACCACCTGTTTGAAGGTGATGCTGAAGTGAGGCTTGGGGCTGGATTGCAGAGCGAAGGGGTCAGAGACAGGCAGGAGGTTGCCAAAGCAGGCAGGGTCGGTGATGGTGGAGGCGTTGACCAGCTGTAGGATGAGGTTTGAGGTGGGTGAATAGCAGGTACCGAAGGCGTTTGCATCTGGGCGGAGGGCGGAAGCGTTGATCATGACAAGGATGAGCTGAGAAGAGGAGGGGGGTCCCGAGGACAGCATGGGCTGGAAGGGTGGGGAAGCCGGCAGAGTCCTGAAGAGCTCAGGGCATGGGAGAGGTTGAGCTGACATAGCCAGTGTGTCCTGGGGAATGGGTGAATGGGCCAGGTTGTGGCAAAATTGATTGGGGGTGGCTCACTCTTCCTTAGCACCCATGGTGAGGGCACAAAGGGCTACTTCCAGGATGGGTTAGGGGATGCGTGGGAGGGGTTTGGCTATGTATGCGGCACCATAAAAGGGGAAGGGAAGGAACCAGAGGTGTTGCCATTGTCTTGCAAGGGAGTGAAGTGGAGCAAACAAATTAATGAAGCCTTGGTTCGAAGGGGGTGGTTGGTGGCAGCCAGGCAGAGTACCATTCAGCATTTCCTTTAGGCAGAGTCAGTTAGAAACAGGTCCGGTAGGAATGGTGGGCTAGCAGTGGGTGAAGATAGGACTGCAGGAAGCTGTAGGAGGTCTATAAGAAAACAACTTGGCAGGAGGTAAAATGATTATTTTTGAATGCCACAGAAATGCCTTCTGACTTTTGCCAGACTTTAGCACTTTTAAAAAATCTTATAATTAATGATAGCCAATTGTTCAAAAGCCTTTAAACTGAACTTAAATGATTTTTTTTTTAAACTTCTTAGTTATTATTTTAAAGCTAGATGCTTCTTTTTCTAGCCACATTTGGCCTTATAGTATTGGCCTTAACTACACACAGCAGAAAAACTGGGGATTGCAAAGTCCAGAAATTCTCCAGGAAAAAGTTATTCCTGATGGCCATTTGAGAAATTTTTGGGGTTTACCATCCCCTACCTTTTTTGCCATGCTGATAGAACAAAGCTAGCTGAGCACAGGATTTTTGGCAGGATTTCACAGTTTATAGATGACGAGACTAAGCCAGGTAAAAAAATTAATTGAAATTTTAAAAATGGATAAGGCTTTAAAAATTGTATTTATTATGAAATGCAAGAATAACAAATAGACAGACAGAACAAACAACACGAAACACAACATTGTGGCCACTTTCACGCATAACACACACACATGAACAGACAAGAGGACTTATTCAAAATTTGCATTGGAAAAATTGACAAGCGCTTTTAAATATTTAGCCGGCATGTTTGTAAAAAAATTGTTAACGTAGCTGGAGTGGAACTGCTGAAAATAAATTTTAAGGTTTAGCTTTAACACAAAACATTTTTAAAACAATTGTAATTTAAAGTTGAAAACATAAAGTAAAATGTTAGCAGTTAAAATTTTGTTAAGTAAATTGCTTAGTGAGCACTGTAGAAGGAGTCTGCACTCTGAAGTATGATATCATTTGCTGTAAAGGAACAGGTTTGTTATAAATTGGTTTTACAGTAGAATAGTAAGACAGCTGTAATAAAGTGTTAAAATTTTTATGATTAAACACAAGAGCATGAACTATGATTATTAAAGGTATAAAAAACTGACTTTAAAAAACAACTGTTTTTACTTTGAAGACTTAAAGTGAATAATTTGTAAAAAATATTAGATACCAAATTGACAAAATGTTTAGACATTATAAAATATAGTTAAAGACATTTGATGCATTTACACACCTAGAGCTTAAGACCAAAATTATTTTTAATACTTGTTAATTTGCTTATAAAATTTAGTTACTTTTATGATACTAATTAACAATATTATTTTAAAAAGGGCTAACCACAACATGAACAGAGACAACTTAAGATTAAACTTGGAAAATGCAAAATTATTTGTACTTACCTTTGAGTTTAAAATTAAGCTTGAAATTAAGAAAAGAAATAAAGCTACTTAAGGTTTAAGTTTATGAACAATAATTTATGAACAAATTTATTTAACTAGTTATTATATTGTTTTTTTTTTTTTGTTTTTTTTTTTTTTTTTTTTTGAAATGGCTTTTATGCCACTATTTGAACTGCCTAACCACTTTTAAGGTTTAGATTATTTGGTTTAAGTTTTTCAAATGGCAATGCTATTTTGCTATATTTATATGCATTCAAAAGAGCTTAGGCTTAGCTTAGAGTTTTGGAATGTTTATACATTATTGTTAAGGAAAGCTGACCAACTTATTTTGCTCACTTGTATTATTTTAGTTCTTAAAAAATTAACTTTCTAAACATGTGCAGTAATTTTAACAAAGGAGTTTTGCTTTTTTTTTTTTTTTTTTTTTTTTTTTTTTTTTTCCAATGCAGAGGTAAGAAAGACACCTGTGTTATATTTACAAATTATTCCTCAAAAACAAAGTTAAAAATGTTACAAAATGTTATTTAACTATTAGATTTGAATGGCAAACATGGGAAGGAAAGAGCAATTAAAAAGACAAAATATAAGAAATATTTAAATGCAGATTAAGGAGCCTAAGCTACTAAAAAATGCCCATGACATGAACTATTTTACAAACTTCATATACTTTTAAGATTAAAAATAATTTTAAAAAAGACTTAAATTTTAATATTTGTGTGTTTGTTTAAGTTTTAAAGCACGAAAAGGTTTTTTGTTTACTGATAATTTGTTATTACAAGTAACAGAATTATGACCTTGCTTTAAAATTTTTGAGAGGCATGAACAAGGGTGTTTATTGCTGTTATTTTCCTGTTGCTGTGACACAGACTTTGGAGAGTGACTCAGGTACAGAGCTGCTGACAAGCTAGGGTTTGGAAAATGTACACTGCGCCTTTAAAAGCTTAGAGGCCGGGCTTACAGCGCAGGGAAGAGAGAAAAAAAACCGGCGGGCCTTTTTTTTTTTTTTTTTTTTTTTTTTTTTTTTTTTTTTTTTGCATTTTAGCTACATAGAAACTTAGTTTTAAAAACAGGTACGTCACCTTTGCGTAGGTTAAACTTATTATGACATTTTGTAACACATTTAAGACTTTTTAATTTTACCAACTGTGGCCTTTATATTTAGAAAAACATTTCAACTTAGGCATCCCAACTCAGGAAAAAGGAACAGTTGTAGCACCAGAGAGACAATTATAAAAGCCTGAGGGAAGATAGGCATTTGTATTGTAAGGGAGGTTTTCGCCCTGCTTGCTAAAATTGCTGAAGCGGCCGCATGGCCAGGATGGCGGGGGGGGGGGGGGGTAGCAAAAGTTTGTTGTCACGTGTGGAACCGGGTTTAAGCTGGGATTTGGAAAATGGGCGCTGTCCCTTTAAGGTGAAGCCAGCGATGAGCTCTGAGATTAGAATGTGTGCTTGCTTGCTGGAAGGAAAGATTTTACTGCGGAGAAAAAGTTAACTTTGCAAGAGTTCAGCTTTTCAGCGGGGGAGACAGCGCCGCCCCCAATAGATTTCAAGCAGGAGAGCGTGTAAGGGGCTGGGGTCACACGGCTTGAAACAGCTGTGAGGCTTTTCCAATTAAAGGCTTTGTATTGTTGCAATTGCTGGTTAAGGAGGGGAGTTGGTGGAACAGGGACGGAGCTGAAGCTAGGGAAGTGAAGGGCTGTTTAGGATTTTGCACAGAGGGTGCAGCGGCAGAAGTAAAGATGAAGGGTCAGAAGAGGAAGGAAACTGAGAGACAGAGTCAGAGCGAGAGGGAGCCCAGGAACACTAGATTTCTGGCAAACATCATGAACAAACATTAAAAAATTACAAATATCTTTTTTGGTAACCTCTACATGTCTGGCTTTCAACTCAGACTGTATATATTTAATGAATTTAAGTTCAGTACTCAAAGAATTACCCATGGTAGCGTATCCTATGGGTTAAGCCCCAAAAGCCAATCAGGGGCGGCGATCGGAACGACTGGAAAAACTGCAGTTTAAATATTTGATTAAGGCTAACTCGTTTCAACGCTTACCCTGATGAGGTAATTTCCGCGATTTACGAAGGAGCTCTAGACTCGCCGACCTGTAGTCGTTCGGAGTGTGGCGGTGATCTTCGAGCCCAGCGTTGGGCGCCAAAATGCAGGGTCCAGAAGCCCCCCAGGGGGGCCCGGCCAGCAGGAATTAGCTGGGAAGGCTTCTCAGACGACCGCACTTCTATTTTGCTGAGTAGAAGCACAACCACACTGTAAAAAATCTGAGAGAGGTTAATAATAAAGACCCAAGGCAGCGTCTCACTGTTCAAGGGTGTCTTTATTGGCTACAGTTCCTTCTTAAATAGTGAAGGAGAAAAGGGGCAGTACAAAGGTGATGTCAATCATACTTTTGGCGCGAAGGCTCATAAGGAAGTGGGCAGTGGGCTAGGGGCTGGATGACCTTCAAGCTATGCTGAACGTGCTGTTTCAATGGAAACTTCTAGTGTCCTACTAGCTGCATTCCTAATTGCTTGACTATCAGGAAATGGTGCAATATGTGCTTGCCTAAGTGATCTTGAACAGACAATATAGCATATACTTATTGATAACAGCCTAAATTACTCCGGAATGTGGTCTTAAGGAATGGGGCCTAGTTTCTGATAACTGTACCAGGCAGTTTTTACTCTCCTCCGGGCATAGAGCTAAATTATGTCCTGCAGCTACACATTCTTTTCTCTTAGCTCAAAATTTTACAGCAAGACTGCATATTGCTTTTAGGTGAAAAGCTGGGCTATGGCAGAGAGAACAGCAAAATGTCCTCAAACAAGTCAGTTCCCAACAGACTGAAATAAGTCAGAGGGAGAAAAATAAGCACAGTCTCAGTCCTATATGAGATTTAAGAAAAAAAAATAAAAGACAATATAATAACAATACCCAGAGACAATAGAGATAAGTGCTGGAAAGACCAGCCCATGATAAGAAGCTTAACACAAAGAGTGGTAAGTGCAGTTAGAGAAATAACTACACTAATAGCTACCATGACAATTATAGAGAGAAAAACACAAAGTCTGTCTCGAAGACAGGCAGGGGCTGGGGGTAGGAGGGAAATGGGCAACAATGGTGGCGGGAAAATGCAACGGGTGAAAGGGGTGTGCTGAAACCCAATTACGGACATGTTTGTAATCATGGTGCTTAAATTAAAAATATTTATTAAAATAAATAAAAGAAGAAAGCTGGAGCAAATATTCTGCAGCTTCCATTAAGTCTGAGAAAAGTGTGGAGAAGCTATATAAGCATCTCAGGAACGATGAGCACCTTTGTAGCTGGGGCGGGGAGGTGGAGGAAGGCACAGGGACTCTAAAAAAGGTGGCATTCTTTACAAGTGATGGTCCTTGTTCCCTATAATATGCAGCTCTACTATAAATGCAGAGGATGCCTGGGAGCCTCGTACATAAAAAATACATTAGAACTTTATTGATTACATTTAAAATATCAAATCAGTTTTCTTTTGAAACCACTTGGCAGTTATAAGTGATTACCTGAAATTTCAGATAATTGAGGAAAAACATGTTGACCCAAACCTGAAAGTTGGAATTTAGAATGTGATGTTTTCCTGATTCAGCACTCAAAATCAAAATCAGACTTTGTCTAATCAATAAATGGTATGATTGTGGATAGGGACACATATTATTCTTTCTCTTTTTCTTTTGGAAGCAGGGACATATTTGACTTTCCTTAAGACTGACTTCAGGTTTTGAGTTCAAAGATCACCCCTGGCAGGCTCAGGAGACAATTCGGGTGCTGGGAATCAAACCTGTGTTGAATGTGTGCAAGGCAAGTACCTTGTCTGCTGTACTATTTTTTTCTGGCCTCTGTCTTTTTCTAAAGGAATCTCTTACTTTCAGGATCTAATGAAGGCATTATTTTGAGTTACCTTACAGGCTAAAATAGGGAATGATGGAATGGGGAGGGGGTTGGAAAGACAACATAGAGGTTAAAGTGCTTGTCTTGAATACAGTCAATTCAGGTTCAGTGTCTGGCACCTTAGATAATTGCCCAAGCACTGACATAAATAGTCTGACCCTCTGCCCCCTTTATCCTAAATGGAGAAAGGTAAGATGCTGAGAATTCTAGCCCCATCCACAAAGCTTAAGAAGAAGTGTCTGGTCTCTTTTTGTATCAGATAATTGAGCCTGTTATCTTGATGACAAATGACCTTCTAAGATCTCTTTCTAGCCCTATAATTTTGTAATTCCAAGAATAAAGTCTCTCTCTTGCTATTAAGGCAATTAAGGTGAAAAACACAGTGGGGGTTGGGGGTGGAGGGAATGTGGATACAGCCAAAGCCATCCCGATAATTATTGTAATCCTCTGCTTCCCTTTGACACTGGAAACCTGGCAGGTTTATTCACCAGAAAGAAGCCTTTGATTGAGTGAAAGGAGACCTCACAGGCACACTGAGAAGGAAGAGGTACTCTGGACACCTCAGTGAATGTTGATGTGATCTCTGTCCTGCAGCATTTTGGCAGAGTTGACAGGGCTGGACAGAATAAAGTAGATTATCTTTGGGGCATCAGCAATCTTGGTGACAACAAGAAAATACAAGAAGATTGCACACAGAAATCAGTCCAATGATTACTGGAATAATTACTTTTTCAATCACTACAGAGTCCCAGCAAAATTGCAAAGAGATACTTTTGTTCAACAACAACAACTTACAATGTTTTATAGTTTTACTGTCTTATACTCTTGACTCCTTCTCTTCTCTTCTCTTCTCCACATCCCACTAAGCACTCGTTTTGCCTTCTGTCCTACAAAGCACGTAGTAGTTAAGAAGGATACAGATACCAGATCTCTGGTATCCTTATGACCTCTGATCCTTATGATCTCTATGAAATACATGGGTGACCCGGATGGAGCATAAGAACACCTCAGGTAACAGCTTCTCCCCTTGCACAGTGGGGATTTTTTTGGCATGAGGTAGAATCATTACACATTAATTCATCTGGAATTTTCTCTCCATTCCTTCCTCCCTCCCTCCCACCTTGCCTCCTTCCCTCCCTTCTCCCTCCTCCTCCCTCCCTCCTTTCCTCCCTCACTCCCTCCCTTCCCTCCCATCCTTCCTTTCTTCTGTTTTTTGAGCTACACCCACTGGCACTCAGGGCTTACTTCCAGCTCTGTGCTCAGAAATCTCTCCTGTTTTCTGTGTGCAAGGCAAATGCCCTACTCTATACTATAACTCTGGCCCGCCCACCTGGAATTTTCTAAATAGTCTTGGCTCATTTTCTTTCACTGCTGAGTATTAACTTATTTGTTACTTTATTTTTAGTTATTTTAATTTTGGAGCCAAAATTAAATTACCTACAAAATTAAATTACTTTATACTCTGCTGTGGTCAGTGCTTACCCCTGGTTCCATGCACAAAGATTACTCCTGAATTACACATATGAAGTGTCAAGGATAAAACCCAGTTGGGGCTACATGCAAGGTAAATACCCTTCCTGCTCTTTGGCCCTGTGCAGTCTTTTATTTTGTTTTGGATTCATTCATTATATTGCCTCAGCAGACAAAAGCAAGAGCCCAAAGGCCATTTTCTGTGAATAATTCCTCAAACCACTATCCTGATGGGAAAGGGAAGTGGGTCTGTAGCAGGGCCACCATAGGAGATAATCCAAACAGGCTGGAGTGAGATAAAACATGATTCTGGGGATCTTTCCGCCATGTGCAGTGAGAGGTAAAAGTTGGCTGGGACCCACAGTATATTTGAAAGATAGGATCACACCCATGGGTGGAGAATAGGTTGGAAGAGCCTTTTTAGAAGTTCTTCTCTCCCAAGTGGGTTTTTGATATGTAAAAAGAAAGCCATATGGTTGAGGGTGAAGTCTGATATGCCATAACACTTTAGGGTGAAAGCGGATTAAACCAACAGTCTTCAACCAACAGAGAAGCCTGCAGATTCTAGTCTCCTTTTCTCTACAGAGCTTCCCAAATGTTTTTGACCTGCCACTTTACAGAAAAAAAATACATGAAGACTATCCCCCACCCCCACTTACAATATACCTTCTTTAAGTGAAAAAAAATTAAATTAAAAGTACTTCCACTTGTTCCTGAGGAAACTAACCACTGCCTTCAGTTTATTTCCAAGGAGTCAATAATGCCCACTCTTGGAGAATTGCTTTAGACACTCAACTCTGGGTAGTGCTCATTTTGAGTACTTTGAAAGAGATTCTAGAGAGATCTGGACAGATAGCACAAAAGATCAAGTATTTGCCTTGCCTACACTCATTTATGACACTAGATATAGACCCTGAACACTCAATCTGGGTAGGTTCTAGACACCACCAAGTGTAGCCCAACTCCACATTTGTTACAATAAAGCTTCTGGTAGAGCTGAGCCCCTGTTTCCCTGCTTAGCTTTCAACAATGCATATTTATTCTGGCTTCCTCATTCCTGTTCCTTACTCTAGATTTATGGGATTTTCCTAATAAATGAACTGAAGCCATGCCTTGCTTTTAGGGAATCCTAAATAGACATCAAGGAGTTAGCTTTCTCTATAGTGCTCTGTAGAGTGTGGGGACAATAGACATCTCATCATTACTTTTACTTAAGATATTAAATAGAAGGCCAGAGTGATAGTACAGTGGTATGGTACTTGCTTTGCATGTGAACAATCCAGGCTCAATTCCATATGGTCCCCCTGAGCCCCACCAGGAGTATTTCTTGAGTGCAGAGCCAGAATAAACTCCCAAGCATTGCCCGAGGGAACTCAAAACAAAAAATTAAGATATAAAACAAACCTTTGGATTAAAAAAATTTAACTGTCAGACCTCCATCTAACACCATGCATAAAAGTCAAATCAAATGGATTAAAGACCTAGATATCAGAACTGAAACCATAGGTATATAGAACAACATGTAGGTAAACATGCCATGACATTGACACTAAAGGCATCTTCAAGGAGAAAATATCACTCTCCAAACAAGTAGAAGTGGAGATAAACAAATGGAATTATATTAACCTGAGAAGCTTCTGCACCTCAAAGAAAATAGTGAGTAGAATACAAAAGCCATTCACAGAATGGGAGAAACTATTCACCCAATATCCATCAGATATACAAAATACTGACAGAACTTAACAAGAAAAAAAAATCTAACCCCATCAAAAAATGGGGAGAAGAAATGAACAGACAATTCCTCGTGCCACCGTTCTGGCTCCTCTCAAAGAATACAAACGTCCAAAAGGCACATGGAAAAATGCTCCACATCACTAATCATCAGGAAGATGCAAATCAAAACAGCAATGAGGTACCATCTCACGCCACAGAGACTGGCACACATCTCAAAGAACAATCAGTGCTGGTGGGATGTGTAGAGAAAGGAACTCTCATTCACTGCTGATAGGAATGCCATCTAGTGCAGCCCTTATGAAAAACAATATTGAGATTCCTCTAAAACTAAAAATTGAGCTCCCATATGATCCAGCTGTACCACTTTTAGGGATATACCTTAGGACCACAAAAATGGAATACAAAAAATGCTTTCTGCACACTGATATTCACTGCAGTGCTATTTACAATAACCAGAATCTGGAAACAAGCAAGATGTCTGTCAAAAGATGAATGGCTAAAGAAACTGTGGTATATATACACAATGGAATATTATGCAGCTGCCAGGAGAGATGAAGTCATGAAATTTTTCTATACATGGATGGACATGGAAACTATTATGCTGAGTGAAATAAGTCAAAGGAAGAGAGAGAGACACACACATAATAGTCTCACTCATCAATGTGTTTAAAAAAAACGGTAAAAGACATTATTGTAATAATGCCCAGAGACAATAGAAATGAAGGCTAAAAGGACCGGCTCATAATATGAAGCTTATCACAAAGAGTGGTGGAGTGCAGTTAGAGAAATAACTACACTAACAACTATCATGACAATGTTAATAAGTGAGAGAAGTAAAATGCCTGCCTTGCATAAAACAGGGGTTGGGGGAGGAGGGAGATGAGGGGCTTTGGTGGTGGGAATGTTACACTGGTGAAGGAGGGGTGTTCTTTTTATGCCTGAAACCCAAGTACAAGCATGTTTGTAATCATGCTGCTTAAATAAAGATATTATTAAAATAAGCATTAAAATTATTTATTATAAAATATAAATAATTAGGGGTCAGAGAAAAAGTACAGTGGATAGGGTACTTGTCTTGCATATAGCTGACCTAGGTTCAATCTCACATATGGCTCTTCAAGTCCTGACAGGTATGATCCTTGAGCACAGAGCAGGAGTAATCATTGAGCACTGCTGTTCAGGCCCCCAACTTAATATTTCTTTTTTTTAAACTGGAAGTTCCAGCTCACCTTAGGAAGCTCACCACAAAGAGTGATGAGTTTAGTTAGAGAAATAACTACATTTTGAACTGTCCTAATAATGAGAATGTATGAGGGAAATGGAAAGCCTGTCTAGAGTACAGGCGGGGGTCAGGTGGGGAGGAGGGAGATTTGGGACATTGGTGATGGAAATGTTGCACTGGTGATGGGTGGTGTTCTTTACATGACTGAAACCCAAACACAATCATGTATGTAATTAAGATGTTTAAATAAAATATATAAAAAAACAAAACCAACTTTTTTTTCTTTTCAATTTTTTTATTGGATCATAAATGAAAAGGGATAATGTACAAGTGATCTAATAACCATAATAGATCAGTATACACAATTTTATATAACAAATATATATATGGAAATATATATAACAAATTTTTATATATATATATATATAAATTGGATCATCCAGAGGAAATAAAAACAGTTTTAGAATCTCACAACCATTCAAGACTTAATGGAACAAATAGCAAAAAAACACCAACAGACATATTCAAGAATGGAAATAGAAATGAAACAAAAGCAAAAGTGCAGTTGAGATATTTTTACCAGTGGTTTCTTAAAAGTTTAAAGTCAAAGGAACACTGTAAAAACCGTGTTAGAGTGGCAATTATCGTTTGCATGGGCCCACCAAAGTATGGGGGACATGGACTTAATATTTTAAAAAAACTTAATATTTCAAAAAAGTCTGCTTTATATTACCTTTGTTTTATTGTGGGGGGCTGCACTCAGCTGTGTTCAGGACTTCCTCCTGCACTTAGGGATCACTATTATGGAGTTTAGGGGACCATACAAAGTATCAGGGATCAAATTCCATACAAAGCAAGAACCCTCACCACTGTGATATATACTTCAAGAAATTATAATGTAGAATTTTTAAATAGTTTAAGAAGATTCATAAGGTGTTATATAATTGTTTTAGACATAAAATCAACGTTTTATGCAATAGATGACTATATAAATTTGTACCTGAGAGACACATTCCAAATATATGGTGTTCACTTAGGGGAAATAGTTAGGATAATTGGCTTTCAAGAAATAGAAGATTTCAACTACATCTAATTTTTTTTTTTTGCCATGCATTTTATTTTACTTATTTGTTTAATTTTGGGCTATATCCAACAATACTCAGGGTTTGATCCTGGCCCTGTGCTCAGGAATCACTCCTGGATGCCATATATTTTAAAGAAAATATTTGAATAAATGCTGAGACATTATTCACGTTTGTTCATTTTGGTTGGAAAGCAATGCATGCATTTGTTCCACGTTTCTCTATTATGTGTTTAATTTGTCTAGATTAAAAAGTAAAGAAAAAGTAAAGAAATTTTAATTGATTTCTAATAAAAGTCAGTGAACTCAATGCTTTGAAAATTTATATAAACTTAACTCAAATATATTATATATTATATATCATATATAAATATATTATTATTATTATTATTGGTTTTTGAGTCACACCCAGCTGTGCTCAGGGGTTACTCCTGGCTCTATGCTCAGAAATCGCTCCTGGCAGGCTTGGGGGACCATATGGGAGGCTGGGCTTTGAACCACCATCTTGCATGCAAGGCAAATGCCCTACTTTTGTGCTATCTCTCCGGCCCCTAGTGTATATATACATACATACATACATACATACACTGAATTTCAAACTTATTCTTTAAGATTTTTTGTTTTGTTTTTTTGGTGACACCTGGCAGAACTTGAAGGCTAACATTGATTCAGTCCTCCTGGGTCTCTCCCAGTGGTGTTTGAGAAGCATGCAGTACTCCCTTTTGGCCTGATTTGTGTGTGTGTTACTAATTTAATATTTTTTAACTTGAAATACAGCCATAAGTCTTATAAATTTAAAAACTTAGAACTTCTATTGATTACTGTGGCAGAAGTATTATTAACAGAAAAAAATTTAATTATATTATTTTTTCCAAGGTAATGAAAGATGAGCACTGTGAGTAACTGTGACTTATTTCATGGTCACACATATAAGAATTCTTTTTTTTTTTTTTTTTTTTTTTTTGGTTTTTGGGCCACACCCAGCGGTGCTCAGGGGTCACTCCTGGCTGTCTGCTCAGAAATAGCTCCTGGCAGGCACGGGGGACCATATGGGACACCGGATTCGAACCAACCACCTTTGGTCCTGGATTGGCTGCTTGCAAGGCAAACGCCGCTGTGCTATCTCTCCAGGCCCACATATAAGGATTCTAATGTAAAGAATGCTTGTTCTTGCGCCAGATGCTGAACACCCAGAAATTTTATTGGGGATAAATCATGTTCCACCATATTTCCATAAAATTGTGACAGTATTCTATCTCTTCTAAGAACTTTTGGTATCGGGACTTTTTCTTTTTATGATTATAAATAGGCTTCATTAACTTTGTTAACTAAATCTACAGTTTAGAATTTTTGCATGAGTGCAACCTCATATTACTCGGTATTATTTTTATTAATGTATGTGTTGGGAGACAAGAGAATTTTGATAAATACTCATGAAATGTGCCGGATCGATGCATATTTAGAGTATCTATTTGCACAAAGCTATGACAGGAACATATGGCTCACAAGTCCTGAAGCCTGATACTGTTAGATAGATTGATGCTGGTAATTTATCATGTGCAGCTAGGAATAGAGAGATGAATTGCAAAAAAACCCTTCAGTGGCTTCTGGCATCCAGGTGACAAACCTTTTTGGCCTTTCTCTCTTTGAGCTCAGGCTCATCGGCATCGCTGTGGTGTAGGATTGGAGAACAAAGTTTTCTTCAAGATTTTAGGAATGGATCAGGAGGGTTGCAGAAGACTTGAACAGAAAACTGGGACAAATCACAGCTTATTTTCTTCTGAGGCTTTAAAGAAAGGAATTGCACCTTTGCATGCTGCAAATCTTTCTTTTTCTTTGTTTCCTTCCCCCCCCCCCAATCCTCCACTCCCACCCCATGGGAATCAGGAATAAGAAGCCCGCAGCAAAGTAATTTTAAAACTCCAGACTCACTTCAGACCTGCTAGCACCAGAAACTATAACTCGGAATGACTGTGAGAGAGGGAGAAAGGGCAGATCTTTCACTTCTTCAGAATGCTTGAGCAGGAGGAGAGAGCAGGAATGTTTTACATATTTTGCACAAAACCCTCTTCATTCCTTTATAGCAGAGCTGCTTGTCATTACGGGAGGACAGTTATCTGGGCAGGTCTCAGAGCTAAAGAATTTGGCTGCAGTGGCTACTTTTGGCTAGATGGGATTTATAAACCAAAAATATCCTAGGAGTGAAGTGGGGACAGACACATTTTTTTTTATCTGTTGAAGTATCTGTCCATTATAAGTCTCTTAGGGACTGAATAACATCCACCTCAGCTTCAACTTACATATTGAAATGCTAATTCCCTTAGGGACTACATTTGGAGTTGGGAGTTTAGGGCGGTAATTAACATTAAATGAGGTCATAACGATGGGGCTCAAATTTAACAGGACTGGAATCCATGTTAGAAGAGGAAGAAATATCAGATCTCTTTCTCTCCTCTCTTCTCTCTCACCTCTCCTCCCCGCCTCCTCGCTTTTCTCTCTCTCTCCAAGATCATGTGAAGGACCAAAAAGAAAGCAGCCATCCATCTATTAGCAAGTAGTCAACCAGAACTCAACCCTGCAGTTACCATAATATTCGATTTCCAACGTTCAGTACTGTTTAAAGCACCCAATCTGGCTTGAATTTATAGTACAGCTGATACAGCTCTTACCTTGCATTGCAGCTGATCTGGATTTTGATTCCCAGTACTACATATGGTCCCCCAAGCACCACAGCAGACCTTGTTCAAATCCTAGAAGACTACTTGGTATATGTGTGATCTTCAGCAAAACGCAGTTAATCTGTATGTTTCTTCATCTGTACAGGAGAAATAATAGTTTCTACTTATAAGACTGGTGTGAAGTTAAATGCTTTAATGCACTTGGAGCATGTCATAGTGGCTGGCAAATAACACTACAAATGCTATCTCTGACAGTGATACTGAGAGCCTCTTTTGTTTATGGTCCTTTCAGTTTACAGAATTCTTCCATGACCATTATTTTTCTTGATTTTTATAGCAGCCTGATGATGTTGGTTAGGAAGGAAATCTGACACCACTTGAGTGAAGGGGGAACCCAAATTCGAGATACAAGAAACTTGCCTGAGCTCAAATTTCTAATAAATTGAATGAATGCAGCAAGCTAACTCCAGGGTTCAAGTGAAGGTCCCCTGACTCTCAGTTTAATGTTTTCTCTTGAAATTTGCTCTCTCTTGGAATTCTTCCTTCTCCCCACCTCCTAGCTCTTCCTTTTCCTTCTTTTCACCAAACACATACTGACAATCTCTCATGGTCCAGGCATCCTTTTTCTTTTTCTTTTTCTTTTTTTTTTGGTTTTTGGTTTTTGGGCCACCCGGCGGTGCTCAGGGCTGTCTGCTCAGAACTAGCTCCTGGCAGGCACGGGGGGCCATATGGGACACCGGGATTCGAACCAACCACCTTTGGTCCTGGATCAGCTGCTTGCAAGGCAAACACTGCTGTGCTATCTCTCCGGGCCCACATCCTTTTTCTTAGGGCTCCCTGTTTTTTGTTTTCTTTTTGTTTGTTTGTTTGTTTTTTTGTTTTTTTTTTGTTCTCTTTGCTGCCATTTGCTCTGAGTGGATCAGTTTGTGTTTTTGTGTGGCACGTGCTCATGATTTCTCCCTGGCCTGTCTCTCTCACAGGAATGACTCTCTCAGCTTCTCCTCTCCCTACCTGTCAGTTGGTTTAGCTCGAAGAAGTCAACACTCCAAGGACATTTCATAAATAGAGACTGAACAGCCGTTCTCTTTTCTTATCTGAAAACCGACACCAGGCAACCAGGACAAAATGCAAGAGGACAGGGTCAGTGGTAAAGCAGATAATCAATATCTTTAAATGATACGGAGAACTGAGATTCCCCAAAGGGGGGAAGGATTGACCTGAATGGGGCAGCTTGAGAAACGGTGTCAGGCACTTGGAGGGAATGAAGCATTAGGGCACTGCTGGAAATAGCGGATTTCAGGTAATAATTTTCAGTTTGGGAAAAATGTCAAAAAGATCTCTTATTCTCATATGACATGGGGGCAGAATTAAGCCTCTGGAGTCTTTCCTTGACCCTTAAAGCTGTCGAGGCATTGCAGCAAGTCCCCCAGGAGACAGGCTCTGAATTGTGAGGTGAGCTCATTACCCTGCAATTTTGGTCATTTGGGATGTGAACTTCAAAAGCTGAGAGCCACTCTTCAGCAGAGTCTTTAGAAGCGCTTCAGGCCTGAAAAGCTGAAAGGCATTTATGCCTGAAAGGTTCCCAAAGAGTTTAAAAAATATAGAGGTTGGGAGATAGTTCAAGTGAGAGAGCACATACTTAGCATGTGTTGGATCCTGTGTTCAATACTTGCCAGCACATGTCCATCTATTGCCCTCTTAGAGCCACATGGGCTCTCAGCATTGCATACACCCCTGGGAGTAGCCCTGAAACTCCTGACCACCAGTAGATGGGACCCTATTTTAAAAAGAGTCACCATTTTTAGAAGAAGCAACAAAGGCATTGAAAGGGGTCACAAGCATAAGGACTAATGATTGGACCTGGGTGTGCCCTATGCAGCATTTTCTTTTTTCTTTTCTTTTCTTTTTTTTTTTTTTTGGGTCACACCCGGCAATGCTCAGGGGTTACTCCTGGCTGTCTGCTCAGAAATAGCTCCTGACAGGCACGGGGGACCATATGGGACACCAGGATTCGAACCAACCACCTTTGGTCCTGGATCAGCTGCTTGCAAGGCTGTGCTATCTCTCTGCAGCATTTTCTTCAACCCAATGAGGGGAGTGGAGGAAGAGACAGGTGCAAGATCAAGGAAATCTCCAACAAACACCCTCTCATCTTAATACAGACAAAGAGGGGCACCTTTCCAGAACATCAACTCAGAGGGTTGGCAGGAAAGGACTGAGGGTGGCAGGCATACACCAGTAGATTAATCCTGTCATACTAGAGAGGTCTCAGAATCATGCTTTCAGGCAAATCTTTCCACAGAACTGAAGTAGTGGAATGCTTTAGTAAAGAAAGTCAAGGAGAGTCATGAAGCTGGCATCAACTTTCTGCATAAATAAATAATAGCCTTTCAGGAATAGGATTTTTATCCTATTCCTAGGTCACAAACCACTCCAAAGTAACCACACACCAATGTGTATTCTGTGAACATGTCTGACCTTGTCCTGACCTGAAACCTAATGGTGAACTTCTTCCTTTCTCTTGCCCTTGCCCTAAAGTTGACTATTTTTCACCCTATCCTTGAGCCTGACAGCATAACCCTGAATTTGGGCCTCATAGTGAACGAGATACTTGGCCTGACTGATTTTCATTTTCTCTCTGACACTGAACATTACTGAACTTAACTAGTTCCTAACACTACTCTGACTCAGCCTCAGTATACTCAGATTCAGCATCATGCACGGACTCTCCCTTTGACAGTGGCTATCTCTCACTTTTACCCTGATACTGAACTTATGCTACCACCCTAACCCTAATCTGAACCTGATATTTTTGGTATTGTTTTGGGAGCTTCCTGGTTGTGCTCAGTGGCCAGTCTTAGCAACTCTCAAGTGTTGGTTCATGCTCAGGAGATTGTAATATGCAGGCAGGGTCAATCCTGGGTCTCCCATGAGTATAGATGTGCTTTGATCCTATTTTTATTGGCTAATTTTTTAATTATAGTTTGAGCAACATGTTTATAATAATGCTGATATTCATTGTTTTAATGCTACATTTTTTGGGGGGAGGAACCCAGTGGTACTCAGGGCTTATTCCTTGCTCTGTGGTCTCCCTCTTTCTGACTCTCATTTTTATCAGGATCCTAAAAATAATTTCTGGCCCTAGTTATAACCTTGACAATGACCTCTCCTCTGCTTAAGTTACTGTGAACTTGATCTTAATTGTCCTTGATCAACACCCAGTCCCTGGTCATGATCTTACTTTAATCTCACTGACATTGTGACTCTCACAGATTTAATACCATCAATCTGACTTTTCCCAAATCCTGACTTTTGCGATAAAAAGGAAAATACATATAAGGCTTATTATCATTTTAGCATTTTTAACTATTAAAAGTGTGGTACATTGGTGCAAGAATATTCCATTTGTTGTGTAACCAATAACCCAAATTCTATTTACCTTGTTAAACTGAAACTGTACTTGTTGAACAATAACTCCCATTCACTTCTCCCACAGTCCTTAGAAAAATCCCTTGTTTTCTTCTCTATGAATTGATTTGATCTCTATAGGAACACACCATTTTTGGCAACATGTGTATCTGAAGTCACATAATAGAAACAAAAGAAGTAACAAAGTAATCAACTGGCAACAAGAGTTTACTAAAACTGACAATGACTTAATAACCTTATTTTGAAATAAATGATTTTCATAAATTTTCTTGCTACTGTACTCCTTTTTACTTTTTTTTGAAAAAATAATTTTGCTCCCACTTACATAGAAACAACTGTATTATGATCAACCAAATCAACTATGTGGGGGCTGGAGAAACAGCACAGTGGTAGGGCTTTTGCCTTGCATGTGTCCAGGACGGATCCAGGTTGGATCCTCGGCATCCTATGGTCCCCTGAGCAATTTCTTTTATTTTTAATTTTTAATTATGAGAACAAAGATGCAAAGAAAGAGGACAAGGTAAAGTTACAGTGGAAGGACAATCACCCATAAACAGAATTCTCAGAAGAAGTCCTCTTGCTGATATCTTAACTTTGAACTTTCAGCCAAAGAACATTAAGATAAATAAAACAGAACCCATGTACAATTACTTTGTCCCTCAAGTCCCCAGATTGTAATACATTATAATATTTCTTAGCAGCACACAAAGCAGTCTAAAGCCATAAAACGTATGTAACTCCTTAAACGTTAGAGGCATAGTATTTTATTTTACATTTCCATGCACTTGCATATTAGTTTAAGTTAACCTCAAAATTTTAAGTGGTTTTTTTTTTAAGGATTAGAGTCAAAGGAGCATAGTAAAAAACAGTGTTAGGGTGCAATTATTGTTTGCATAGGCCAACCAAAATATGAGGAACATGGAAAGAAAAAACCTTGGCCTAAATACAAGGAGACCCTACCCCTGAAGTTTCCTGGCATAAGACCAACGCTAGGCTCCAGGCAAGCTAGTTTGTCCAATCTGTTTGTAGTGCCAGGGTCTTCCCTAGTAGAGGACTGCTTCCAGGTGATGTTATAGACAAACTTGGATGTTTTGTAGATGGCTTCCCTGGTTCGGGGGTGAATGGAGAATGCCCATTCTTCTGAGGCCTGTGCCAGGTCGTTATGTCAATGTTCAGGGTGTAAGGTCCCATTGCATTACAAGATTTGTTTGTTCCAATCTCTATTAGATAAAAACTTATTTGTATGTATAGTATTTTCCCATTTTAATGTGCCTATGCAAACAAGAAACAATGCCACGTGGCATTATCGGCGCATATGGGGGCCATAAGAACAAGTCCAACAATCCCCATGGCATGGTTCAATCATGAGCATTAAATTGGGGGACTCTTTCACCAAAATTCCTTATTGAACAGCTCACAAAGAGAAGAAAAGATAAAACGTGGTTAGAATCGTCACTGTATAAGAGAATATTTCGTAAGACTTATAGGTGTCAAAGAAAAAACATAAAATATTCAAACATGTCCATTTTATGTCTTTTGAAATAGTTGGGGGCTGTTAGATCCAATGCACAGCTTTGGTCTGTGATTAGGATTGTGCAGTACTGAAGTTAAAAAGAGTAATGTGGGTTACTGATGGATGGGGGATGAGAGAGTTAAGGAGCTTTGTAGGGGTGTGCGAAAGGGCAGAATACAAAATGGACATTCTGCATACGCAAAAATTAACTTAAGGATAGGGATTATCTTAATATATACTGTGTGCACTGGGAACTAGCCCCCGCGTGGTTTTGCACATGTAGACTGGTAAGAAATTGCCAGTGACAACCTTAGTGCAACCGAGCAAACCTCAGCATACCCCAAGTTAGGACCCATCATTTCTGGCCGCCTGGGCTGGCACCCAGGGAGGGCCTGGAGGCTAGGGGTAGAAGAGGGGACGGCTGGGGTCCTATCAAGGCTCCCAGCACACTCAAGTTAGGGAGAAGGCCTTCGACATGGGGTCTCCCCAAACCCCATGCCGGCTAGAGCTAGCTTCCAGATCAAGAAAGGATTCGGTCGCAAAGAGCAATTTCTGAGCATAGAGCCGGGAGTAACCTCTGAGCACTGCCACCACGTGTGGTGTGGCCCAACCCACCCACACCCAATTAAAAAATAATAAAAAGTCAACTATGTAATTCACGGTCTTTAATTAGAATAATTTATATTAAAATACTCCATTAAAGAAAAATGTTTGAAAATTATCATAACTCACAGTTGTGTCATTGTGTCATTGTCTGAAGGTCTACTAAGTTTACATTGCTAGGTAAGTGTTCTGTTGGCTTGTTCAATGGCATCCATTATGATTTCACATCTAATTTGGAGTATTCCTATTGAGAAACCTATTAAAATGATGGGGTGTTGCATGCCCATAAGTGGGCTGTGCAGTCCATGACTGTGAGGATCTGTGGATCTGGGATGATTAGCTCAGATAGCAATAGCAGAGGTTGTGGGCATGGTTCCTGGTATTTATGGAAGTACAGGGGTTGGGGGAGGCTTCCTGGCCTGGCTCCTGGCTCCAAACTGTTCCATACATGTTAGCCACAAAACCGGCATACCTGGAGGTTTTTGGTAGCTAGATGTCGCTATAGAGATTAGTCTCATGTTTACTTTTTTCCTTTATTCTGATTCCTTCTGCTACTCAGGCCCTGAAATTTATTCATATTTTAAATCTCTTACTCTGACTCTCATCCTAATCTTAATTCTAACCTGCCCCTCCTGCTGACTCTAGTCCTGAAACACCCACTGTGCTCTAATCCACAACATACTTTTCTTCTCCCTCACTGATCCTGACCTGCAATTTGACCCTGACTTACATAATGGTACAGATCCTGACCCTAATGCTTCTTTTGACTTTCACCATGATCCTTAAGTTTATTGTCATCAAGACCCCGTCCTTTAACTTTAATCTTGTATTTGATCTCTTAAACTTTCTCACTGTAACATTGGTTCTCATCAGAAATTGAGTTTGAATATGAAATCTTATATACTTTTAAGCTAGTTTTTATCTAGACTACTAGTAATAACATTTTTGAAAAGTACGTATCACTCTAAATTGTTAAGAGGTAATACTGCAGATTTTTTTTTTTTTTTTTTTTTTTTTTGGTTTTTGGGCCACACCCTGTGACACTCAGGGGTTACTCCTGGCTATGCGCTCAGAAGTTGCTCCTGGCTTCTTGGGGGACCATATGGGACGCCGGGGGATCGAACCGCGGTCTGTCCTAGGCTAGCGCAGGCAAGGCAGGCACCTTACCTCCAGCGCCACCGCCCGGCCCCTTGCAGATTTTTTAATTTGTTGCTTTGATTTGTTAGTACAGCCTATCAAATTGAGAAAGTACAATGTAGAGGAATATGTAGTTTTTATTGATTTGTCTCAGATAAGCATGGGTTAATTTTAATAGTCAATAGGAAATTTCTCACAGGCTACAATTAAAAGACAGCTAACTGAGTGGGAGAAAATATTTGCACTAAACACATCAGATAAAGGGTTGATATCTAGGATATACAAAGTACTCACAAAAGCTAGCCCCACAAAACCTAAACATACCATCAAAAATTGGGAAAGTAAATAAACAGACACTTCTCTGAGGAAGACCAACAGATGGCCAATAAGTACATGAAAAATGTGCATCATAACTTATCATTAGAAAAATCCAAATCAAGAAAACAATGAAATGTCATCTTACACCAGTGAAGGTGGCACATGTCAAAAACAATGTGATGGGGGCCAGAGAGAGCATGGAGGTAGGGCAACTGCCTTGCATACTAAAGGACGGTGGTTCAAATCCCAGCATCCCATATGGTCCCCTGAGCCTGCCAGGAAGGATTTTTGAGTGTAGAGCCAGGAGAAAGCACTGAGCACTGCTGGGTGTGACCCAAAAGACAAAAACAAAAACAAAAAACAAACAAACTAAAAACAAACAAACAAAAAACAAAACCATGTGAACAAGTTGTGTTGGCAGCTATGTGGTGAGAAACATCTACTGTTGGTGGAAATGCTGCCTGGCCCAATTTCTATGGAAAACAGTATTGAGGGTTCTCAGTAAACTAAGAATCAATCTGCCATATGATCCAACAATCCCATTTTTGGGTATCTATTCCCACAACAGAAAAATGTTCTTCCAAAAGGATGTATGCACACTGCTATTAACTGCAGCAATCAGTTTAATAGCAAAGATTTGGAATCAACCTACATGTCCAACAACAGACAGGTGGATCATAAAGATGTGGTACATATATACAAAGGGATACTACATCACTATAAAGAATGTTGCAATCATGACATTTGCTGCAACATAGAATGGAATTGGAAGATATTATGGTAGGTGAAGTAAGCCAGAAGAAGGATAAATACAGAATGTTATTACTTTATATGTGGCTTTTATAATAACTGCATGAAGAAATGCAATGGCTTACATGGGAGTTATTAGAACATTCTAGGCCCCAGAGTATAATGAGGAGAAGAAATAAAAATGAGTGGAGAAGGAGAACTACAAATATGAAAGGACAAGAGGTCAGGGAATAAGAGGTCTCAGATGTATTCATGGTGTTAAAAAAGGACAGAACTAAATATCTAAGCCAAAATCAACAACAATAAAATTATGAGACCCCAAATTTTAGCAATCAAAATGTAAAATAGGCATGTTATGATGTCATGCGGGGGGGGGACACAGGGGATAATGGCATGAGATGCACTCTGGTAACATTGGTGGAAGGAGGTAGACACACTGGTGGTGGGATTGGCCCTGAAATACTGTATGTCTGAAACCCAACAAAGAAGAACTTTGTAAATAACAATGGATTTAATCATTATTTAAAATGAATAAAAATTTTCTTTTTGTTTTGGAATTACATCTGACAGTGCTCGGGGTTATTCTTGGTTCTTTTTTTTTTTTATTTATTGTTGCACCTTATAATTTGTCTTCAAGTTCATATATGCGATTCTCCATGTGTGTAATTCTACTTTGGCTTGCTAACGTGTTTTTTGTTACATTAGTTCCATTTGCATGTATTCTCTCATCTTCTGATAGAGTTCATCGTTAAGTTGGTTGAATTGCAGGCTAGTGACTCCTTGATTTCTGTTGCTAATACATTAAGTATTGATTTTAGGGGCCCGGAGAGATAGCACAGCGGCGTTTGCCTTGCAAGCAGCCGATCCAGGACCAAAGGTGGTTGGTTCGAATCCCGGTCTCCCACATGGTCCCCCGTGCCTGCCAAGAGCTATTTCTGAGCAGCCAGCCAGGAGTAACCCCTGAGCACCACCGGGTGTGGCCCAAAACCCCCCCAAAAAAAAGTATTGATTTTAGGTCCTCATCTATAAAGTTCATGTTTTTTGGTGAACTTGAAAATTTGCTAGGATTTCTCTCCATCTCCTTACCTGCAGGTATCTTCTTTAGGTTCCCCCACTATTCTTTGCATTTGGTGGTTGGAATGCTGGAGTTTCAGGGTGTTTAGAAAAAGTGGTCTATTTAACTGTATAAGAGGTAGTTAGGGATTTATCTGTTTTAGAGGTTATTTATTCTAGACAAGCAAAAGAATATTTTGCAATATTATACACTAGCAATTTTCTTCATTAACTTTTATTTTGGGGAAACAAGATGCAGAGAATTTGTTGGTTTGATAATTATTGCTTCAAGGGAATAGCAGGAAGGATGGGAAATTGGAAATAGTGTGGACATCTATCATAAATATGAAATGAAACTATCCATTTTCTGACCCTAATAGTCACATGACTTCCTTAAACTAGATTCATAATCTACAGAGATCTCCTTTATACAGTTGTTGTTTTTAAAAAACATTTTAGAGCTTCTCTCTCCCTTCTGTCCTCTCTCTCCCTTTCCCCTCTCTTCTCTCTCTCCCTTCTCTCCCCCTCTCCCTTCTCTTCTCTCTCCACCCCTCTCATTTCTTTTTTTTTTTAATTTTTATTTTTAATTATGAGAACAAGGGTGCAAAGTAAGAGGACAAGGTAAAGTTACAGTGGAAGGACAATCATCCATAACATAATTCTCAGAAGTCCCCTTGCTGATATATTAACTTTGAAATTTCAGCCAAAGAACATTAAGATAAATAAGACAGAATCCATGTACAATTACTTTGTCCCTCAAGTCCCCAGATTGTAACACATTATAATATTTCTTAACAGTACACAAGGCAATCTAAAGCCATAAAACTTATGTAACTCCTTAAACATTACAGGCATAGTATTTTCTTACATTTCCATATACATGCATATTAGCTTAAGTTAACCTCAAATTTTAAGTGAGTTCTTTTTAAGGATTAAAGTCAAAGGAGCATAGTAAGAATGGTGTTAGAGTGGCAATTGTTGTTTGCATAGGCCCACCAAAATATGAGGGACATGGAAAGAAATAACCTTGGCCTAAGTACAAAGAGACCAGACCCCTGAAGTTTCCTGGCACAAGACCAAGTCTAGGCTCCAAGCAAGCTAGATCATCCAATCCAATACATTGTCTGTAGTGCCAACACACTTTTATTTTTCACACAGTCTCTGTTGTTGGTATCATGTTTCTGTATTAAAGATCCTGGAATCTGCATATCTTACATTGAAGTCAGGACGTGGAGCATCCTGTCCTTTCACCTCACAATCAAAGGGCAATGCAGGGAGCCCTGTCCTGTAAGCAGGTCGTTGTTGTTGTTAAGTCTTCTCAGTGTTAAGGGAAGTCTCTTTTGAGCAGGTCGAAGTCTGAGCAGTGTAGGTCTTCCGTGGTAGAGGATTGCTTCCAGGTGATGTTATAGACCAGCCTGGATGTTTCGTGGATGGCTTTCCTGGTTCAGGGGAGAATGGAATATGCCCTTTCTTCTGAGGTCTGTGCCAGGTCGTTATGTCAATGTTCAGGGTGTAAGGTCCCTTTGCACTACAAGGTTTGTGTGTTCCAATCTCTATTAGATAGGATTTTATTTGTATTTATACTATTTTCCCATTTTAATGTGCCTATGCAAATAAGAAGCAATGCCACATGGTGTTATTGGCACATATGGGGGCCATAAGAACAATTACAATGATTCCATTGACATGATTCAATCATAAGCATTAAACTGGGGGACTCTTCCACCAAAATTCCTTGTTAAACAGCTCAAAAAGAGAAGATAAAAAGTGGTTAGAATCATCACTGTATAAGACAACATTTAGTACGAATTATAGCTGTCAGAGAAAAAACACAAAATATTCTAAAGAAATACGTGTCCATTTTATGTATCTTGAAACAGTTTGGGGTTGTCACACACAATGCACAGCTTTGGACTGTGATTACGATTCTACACTACTGAAGTTAAAAAGAGTAAACTAGGTTAGTGATGTTTGAGAGGGGGTTAGAGAGTTAAGGAGTAAAAAAGAGCTTTGTAGGGGTGTGGGAAAAGGGAGAATACAAAATAAACATTCTGTATACGGAAAACATAACATAAGAATAAGGAATACTCTGAATACATGAAATGCATGAAGTACGCGCGGGGGAGTAAGCCCCCGCGCGGTTCTGTAGTTTTTGGCTGCCTAGGGAGGAATTTCTCACCCCCTCCCCCCAGGGCCCGATTAACCAGGCGTGGCCCTGAAGACCCGCCTGGTGTGGGGGGAATCTTGTTCCCCTGGACTAAGTGGTCAGCCCAGGGGTCCTATGGCTAGCTGTCCTGCCCAGAGCCCCCATCATACCAGGCAAACACACCAAGAAATCCTGGCATGTGGAGTGTTCTCTATTCTTGGTTCTTTACTCAGGAATCATACCTGGTGGTACTCAGGGGACCATACGGGATGCAATAAGAAATCTGGATCAGCTACCTGCAAAACAAATGACCTACCTACGATACTATAACTCTGGCTCCATTAATAAGAGTTTTCTTTAGTGACTTATTGTAAGGTGACACCAGCTATCAACCCCAAACAAAGGTGTTCCTCCAAACTTTTCCTTTCTTAAATCTCTTCCTTTGCTATGTAAAAGCCTACTGGATAGGTGCTTTTGTCTCACTCTCAACCTTCTCCCTCTGGCGGATGGTATTGGTATAATAAAAAAGTAGGTTTTGGCTTGGCATGAAGACACCAGGAGAAGCCACTCTTAAAAACCAAAAAAAAAAAAAAAAGCCACTGACTCCTTGAATTTCCTGACTGGCTTGATGTTTTATTTCTTCACACCTCCCCTGCTTCTTCAGACCCGGCTTTATAAGATTTAGAAATACAATGCCTGGGGTGATCTTACAACTCATGGATTTTTATTTTACAACTAATATCTGATTTCTTCTTTACTACCAGTCTATTCACATAACTATGATTTTTAATGATATGTCTTAATATATGAAAAAATTAGTATGAAATTAAAGTATAAATCTGATTTCAATTTTCAATGATATGAGTGGAATTATCCTGATTTATTCTAACTCACAGGAAAAATGCAGTGGGAATAAAGGTAAAGCATTTCTTCCTTCCTTCCTTCCATTTCACTTCCTTCCTTCCTTCCTTTTTCCTTCCCTTCCCTTCCCTTTCCTTAAGGTAGAACTTATCTTCCTTCCATCCATCCCTCCCCTTTCCTCCTTCCTTCCTTCCTTCCTTCCTCCTTTCCTTCCTTCTTCCCTTCCTTCCTTCCTTCCTTCCTCCTTCCCTCCCTTCCTTCCTTCCTTTTCTTCCTTCCTCCCTCCCTTCTTCCTTCCCTCTCTCCCTTCCTTCCTTCCTTTCTTCCTCCCTCTCTCCCTCCCTTCCTTCCCTCCCTCCCTTCCTTCCTTTCTTCCTCCCTCTCTCCCTCCCTTCCTTCCTTCCTTCCTTCCTTCCTTCCTTTCTTCTTAGTCAGCAGGAAATGGGTGCTCCTTTTAGTGCTCTGTGGTTGGGGATTGAACTCATGCCTTCTGCATGCAAGTTTACACACTAGCCCTAAGTTTCTGATGTTTTGTAGGGTTTTTCTCATGTAAATCTTATGTATCACTATAATTATCAAGAACTATAATTGAAAAAAATATTTATGCAAAGAAGTACAAGCTCAAAAGACATTCCTGAACACTTCTTAGAACAAACTAAGATGAACACAGCAATAGAAGTGTGTCATTCACACATCTTGCAAAGGGAATTCTTCATCGTGCATACAATATATATCATGGCAAACATTCAAAAAGAAGAGGAGAAGCATATTTCAAAGGTATGCTGCCCGTCCTCCTCTTGCTAGCTGTCTCTGAGAGGTAGTGGAAAGGTGGTGAGAGAGAGAGAGAGAGAGAGAGAGAGAGAGAGAGAGAGAGAGAGAGAGAGAGAGAGAGAGAGAGAGAGAGAGAGAGAGATGAGGACTGTGTCAATGAAAGATCGACTGCACCCTCTTTTTCTCAAAAGGAAGAACTTCACTGGAGGAGGGTCCTGGCTCAGCTAGACATTGGATTTCTACCACCTGCTGTTTTTTTCTTTTTCTTTTTCTTTTTTTTTTTTTTTTTTTTTTTTTGTTTTTGGGCCACACCCGGCAGTGCTCAGGGGTTACTCCTGGCTGTCTGCTCAGAAATAGCTCCTGGCAGGCACGGGGGACCATATGGGACACCGGGATTCGAACCAGCCACCTTTGGTCCTGGATCGGCTGCTTGCAAGGCAAACGCCGCTGTGCTATCTCTCCGGGCCCTCTTTTTCTTTTTTTTAAGTTGAAAAACATAATTATAACTGCTCTGGCCTTAGGAAAGCCTTCAGTGGGCGCGTCTCTGGAGCATCCCAGCTCGGCGTCTCCCCCTGCTGGCAGTGGGGTCTCAGTGTCTGGAGACTGGAAAGTCCTCTCTGGTTCTAAAGAGGCTAAGAGACAGGCTGGCTTGAGGATCTCCAGGAGTGATCCCTGAGCTCAGAGCCATGAGTGACGCAAAACACCTCCCTGGGCACCACCAGGTGCATTTCAAAACCATAAAAAAGAAGTAAAAAAGTAAATAAATACTGGCAGAGAAATAGCTCAAAGGACTGTGCACACTGTGCATGCTGAAGGTGCTGGAATGGATCCCTCTGAGAACCTAGCAAAGATTGGTGTAGGGCAACGCAAAAGCTACGGGGGTGTTGTGTGTTTGGGGGTAGAAAAGAATTTGATGACCAAGAGAACCTTTATGAATAAGGATATAAAATAACTTGCTAATTCTACACAAAAATATATTAATAATTAATTTATTCCTTTGGAGTGTTATTTACATAACAAATTGCAGCAATAAATCTATTGATAGGTATTTACTTAATTGTGAGAATTTAGGCATACTTAATTGTGAGAATTTAGGTATTGCTATACAATCATATAAAAAGGGTCATAATTAAATATTCTGGCTATGACATTAAAATTCAACTATACTAGGTGTAGATCTGAATAGCCTGGCAATACTTATACCTTATGTAATTCATATTTATATTAGTTTTATTTTAGTAACATACTCTGATTTCTCCCCTTTATACATAAAAGAAACACAGAGGGCAGACAATTAAAACAAAACAAACTTTAAGAAGTGTCTGGGTAGAGCATTTGCTTTGTACAAGAAACCCAGGTCAATCCCGGGCATTCTATAGTCTTGCCAGAAATGTCCCCTGAATGCAGAGCTAAGAATAGCTCCTGAGAACATTCAGCTGTGGCCCTCAAACAAACAAAAACACTGTTTAATGTCTTTGTAGTTTATTTTATAAATCAGTTTTGGTACTGTGGTCCTCAGGACTTATTCCTGGCTCTGCACTCAGAGATCACTAATGGCAGGGCTCAGGAAGTCATTTGGGCTACCAGAGATCCCCTTCGTGAGGAAGACCCCCATTGAACTTAATCCCATCAAGGTTTACCAGCCCACAAAGTGGCACCAGACTCCTGCCTGGTGCTTTTAAAAAGCCTCTACATTCCTCCATTCTTGGTTTCATGATCCCCTGAGTGTGGCTGCTAACGAAGACTACATCAAACAGAAACAGTGAAGCAAGAAGGATTATGGACGCTCAACTTTGCTATACGGTCACCCGCATCTCCTAGCCCATAAACCCCACCACAAAACACAGTAAAATCCCCTACAGTGTGTCAATGGGGAAACAATGCAGGACAACAGTATGAATGAAGATGACAGCTCTGATGACCCAGAAAGTACCAACCACATAGTTAGCCTCTCAAACAAGGAGTTTGGAGGATGCTCATAGAACTCAAAGAAAAAATAGATCAAGATAAAAAGATAACACAATTAGAAAACTGCAAACTGAAATAACAGAACTGAAAAACTCAGTAGATGAAATTTTTTTTAAAAAATCAATGAAAAGCCTCTCCAACAGAGTAACAGCATCTGAGGAGAGAATCAGCGAGCTGGAAGGTGGGATGCAGAGCAACTTCATACAGCAGAAGAGACTGGAAAAGAACCTAAAAGCAAACAATCAGACAATGGGAATAATTCTCAAAGAATGTGAACAAATGAAAATAGAAGTCCTTGACTAGTTAACAGAAACAACTTAAGAATCATTCGAGTCCTGGAGCCACACGCCTGGGGATTCAATTAGGTGGGTCCCTACGAGGACCTTAAAGGTTATCCCAGGCTTTCCCCATTTCCCACCCGGCTTCGGCTTCAGAGGGAGCCTCCGCCATGCCAAAGGCCATTTTAGCCAGGCCTAGGAGGGATGCGGGTCTTGGGTCACTCCAGCACCCTTCCACCTTCTTCCTCCGGAACTCCAGGGCTTCCCCTGGGCCACACGCCTGGAGAATCTGTGAGGTAGGTCCTAAAGAGGAGCTTAAAGGTTACCCCAGATTTTCCCCATTTCCCACCCGGCTCCAGGGGGAGGGTTTGGGTGGGGGCTTTGAACTCCCAGGCTTCCAGCTCTTGAAGGATCTCTTTCCTTCCTGGGAGCCAGGAGTTTTTCCCAGCATGGGGAATGTCAGCACAAGAGTTTCTGGCTTCAGGAAGTCTCAAGTCTTAAGCTGTTTGTCATATTCAGAACGCCGTCCAGAAGCTCATTTTATTCCTTTACTCCCTCACTCCCACTTCTCTTTACAATAGCCGGACTCTGGAGACAACCAAGATGCCCTTCAACAGATGAATGGGTAAAGAAACTGTGGTGCATATACACAATGGAATATTATGCAGCCGTCAGGAGAGATGAAGCCATAAACTTTACCTATACGTGAATGGGCATAGAAACTATTACACTGAGTAAAATAAGTCAGAGGGAGAGACAGAAAGATGCAGAACAATCTCACTTATATAGGTTTTAAGAAAAATGAAAGACATTATTGTGATAATACCCAGAGATGAGGGCCGGATGGACCGGCTCACATATGAAACTCACCTCAAAGAGGGGTGAGTACAGTGATAGAAATAATACACTAACAACTACCATGACAATATTAATGAATAAAAGAAGTAGAATGCCCGTTTCAAATACAGGAAGAGGGTGTGGAGGGGCACTGGTGGTAGGAATGTTGCACTGGTGAAAGGGGGTGTTCTTTTAGTGACTGAAGCCCAACTACAGTTCTGTTTATAATCACAGTGTTTAAATAAAGATATTATTAAAAATAAACAAGTAGAAAATGAAGGAATTCTTGTGTTAAGTATAATTACAAGAACATATCAACATTATTTGGCATGTTTAATTGGAGTCATGTCTCTCTTTTTCTCTCTTCTCTCTCTGGCTAGTTCTCTTTTTTGTTGTAGACATAAGTGACACCTACAGGAAAGAAAGTGAAAAATCATCCATGTAATTTTTATGAACTTTGTCTTATTTTACAGAAGTATCTTTTGAGGAAGCAAACACAAATATATATGTATTGCCATCCAAAGATAGTTGCATATTTTGTTAACTCACTAATACTTTAGAAAATAAGGAGCAGGGGCCGGAGAGATAGCATGGAGATAAGGCATTTGCCTTGCATACAGAAGGACGGTGGTTCAAATCCCGGCATCCCATATGGTCCCCCGAGCCTACCAGGACGATTTCTGAACATAGAGCCAGGAGTAACCCCTGGTGTGACCCAACCCCCCTCCCCCCAAAAAAGGAGCCAATGTAAACTTATGGTTGCAAAGTGGGTGGTTTTGTTTGTTTGTTTTTGCTTTTGTTTGTTTGTTTTTGCTTTTGTTAGTTTATGTTTTAGTTTGGGGCCACATGTAAGTAGCTCAATGCTTCCTTATGGCTCTGAGCTCAGAAATCACTCCTGGTGTCTCTGGGAGGACATAATTGTGCAGTAACAAGGATAACACTGAAATCAGCTGTGAGCAAAACAAATGCATTAATCCCTGTACTATCTCCCTAGGTCCTCAAAAGAACATTATCATAATGAATTAGGAGGAATCTAGTGCGCTAAAATGCAAATGCAAAACCCTTAACCTGAATCTAACCTTCACCAGATACTATAACCTTTGCATTGTCTTTGAAATTTCCTGTTCCTAAACTTCATTATGACAGACCTTTTTTTATTTCACTCTTTTTTCTGCACCTCTTTTTTACTCTGCACCTCACCATCTCTCTAATCTGCACCCACACATGACCCTCATGTTGGTTTTCAACATGGCCCCAATGCTAATTCTAAATTTGGCGGATGTATATACTATACTGACTTTAAACAATATTTATCCTTCAATTGATCTTCATATTCATCTGAATATTCTCTAACCCGCCTCTGACATTTATTCTGATTCTCAGTCACACACTGGAACCTGAAGTAGGTTTGTGAAGTAGACCTAGAATATCACCTGACCTATCTTCACCTTGAAATCAACTTTATCCTTTTCACCATCACATTTTGAATGCCCCCTTACACCAGCCTTTACCCCAGCCATGATACCGATAGTGACCCTCGTTATGTGTATATCCCTGACCTTGACCCTTATCCTGTCCTCATTGTGATCCTGAAAGTGACCTTCACCATGGTTCTAGCCTTTAGTCATTCAAACAAACAATTATGCAGTTCTGATTTTTAATATGGCATTGACCCTGATCCTGACAAAATTCTGTCCTGTTCTGATTCTAGCCTTAAACTGTTCCTGACCCTAAGTATCATTCTGATCCTAATCCTGATCCCAAATCACTCTGAAATTGACCACCTTGTCCTCAGCACTCATGTTAATACCTGAACAAATAATACCCTCAATATTCTTTTTTTTTCTAACTTTTGTTTGTTTGTTTATTTGTTTGGGCCACACCTGGTGATGCACAGGGGTTACTCCTGTCTATGCACCCAGAAATCGCTCCTGGCAGGCTTGGGGGCTCATATGGGACACCGGGGATCAAACTGAGATTGTTCCTGGGTCAGCCGCGTACAAGGCAAACACTCTACCGATCTGGCCCCTACCCTCAATATTCTTTTATTTGTTGTTTTGTTTTGTTTGGGGGGTCCACACTCGTTGACGCTCAGGGGTTATTCCTGGCTATGTGCTCAGAAATTGCTCCTGGCTTGGGGGACCATATGGGATGCTGGGGGATTGAACCATGGTCTGTCCTAGGCTAGTGCGGGCAAGACAGACACCTTACCTCTAGAGCCACCTCTCCGGCCCCAACCTTCAATATTCTTGAGGGTAATTCTCATTACCAGTCATTCTCATATGATCTCTGAGCTCCCTTAACTTGACTCAGAAGTTCCCCATAAACCTCAATTGGAACTGTCCCTGAAAACTATACTACACTTCACTTCATTCACCTGAACCCTGATATTTATCCAGAAATCCTAAATTTAGACAGACACACATCAGAATCCCCACTCTCTACCTTACCTTCTCTGGCTTTCAACATGAAATTGACGTTAAATCCAATAGTCCCTGATGTGCCCATTCACCCTGAGTAAGATCTTTACCTACTTGCAATTCTGATTCTCACCTTGAAGCTGTCTGTATCCACCTTCTTCTGACTCTGACTTGCAGAGTATATCATCTTTAGACCATTCCTGACCCCAACCTCTTCTCTGAAATTGATCTAATCCTAACCTTCACGCTGACCTCCAGCATGACCCTGATTCCAACCTAGATATTCAATCTGACACTATCAACCTGATCTTTTTACTAAAGTGTACTCTCACCCTTATGCTAAACTGGTCATCATATGGCCTGTCCATGACTATTAGCTGATCCTGATCCTCTCCTGAACTATACCTTCTGCCTGTAACTTTACCTTTACTCACGCATGTACACTCATACTAGAGCCACCATTTATTTAAAATGCCAATGAACTCTGCCTGATAAAGTGAAGTTGAAGTATGATGGTGAAAAAAAAGTAAAGGTCAAGGTCTATTTTGCAATTGAGGAAGGCATATAATAGTAGTGAGGCATATAATTACAAGGGGGTTGGTAAATGGAAATATCAAGACAAACATATTATTCCTAGAAAGTTTTCCAGATCAATTAATTATGTGCTTTAAAGAACTCTTATTACTGTCTCCCTTTCTTCTGCAATCCTGCAACTTTATTGTAGAAACAAAATGGCATGAAAGGATAGGAAGAATTTTCACTGATCGTTAATTACTATATATTTGGTGTAATAATGAGAATGTTTAAATCTAAGTTTTTGTTTTACTTTTTTAACTAAGTGGTGCTAAATGCTTATTCCTGACTCTGTCTGTGCTCATGGAACACTCTGGAGGTGTCTGGGGAAACATATGGGGTGTCAAGAATTGTATCCAGATAAACACATGTAAGATAAGCATGTGGCACTATTTCTCAACTGTGAGACTGCTTCTTCTTTTAAATGAAATACATAGTGTGTCACACTCCTGTGGAATAAAGTGTCTTTTGTTAACTGTGGTGAATTTTCTTTCATATTAAATTTAGCATTTTCACCATTTAGGGTTCACTGATATTAAGAATATTCACACTGTTGGGGCCAGAGCAATAGCACAGCAGTGTTACACTCCTGTGGAATAAAGTGTCTTTTGTTAATTGTGGCGAATTTTCTTTCATATTAAATTCAGCATTTTCACCATTTAGGGCCAGAGCAATAGCACAGCAGTAGGGCATTTGTTTTGCACGCAGCTGACCCAGAACAGACTGGGCTCTATCCCTGGCATCTGAATGGTCCTACAAACCTGCCAGGAGCAATTTCTGAGCACACAGCCAGGAGTAACCCCTGATTAATGCCGTGTGCCCTACTCCCCAAAAGAACATTCACATTGTTGTGGAACCATAACTACTATCTAACCCTATACTGTTTAACTTTCCAAGATGATATTCTGTACTATTTTTTGCTTGGGGGGGGGGTCATACCCGGCAGCACACAGGGGTTGCTCCTGGTTCTACACTCAGAAATCGCTCCTGGCAGGCTCGGGGGACCATATGGGATGCCGGGATTTAAACCACCGTCCTTCTGCATGCAAGGCAAATGCCCTACCTCCATATTATTTCTTCGGCTTATGTACTTATTAAACACTTTCTCTCAGCCTTGGGTAAAATAAATTTACTTCTCTGACCATCTGAGCTCACAAAAAACATATTATAAACATAACCGCACAGAATTTGTCCATTTGTGACAGGTTTATTTCACTTTCAACACATACCTTCACTGTTCAGTTATATTGCTAGACTTCGAAATTTTATTTCAATAGAGGTCTCTCTAGTGTAATCCCAGAAAGTACTCTTGGTTCTAATTTAGGAGGCTAGGATCTACTATGTGGCTCAGCCGGTTGGGGTTCTGGTTTAGTGGTGTTGGGGGTCACCAGTGTTATCACCCAGCAGTGCTTGAGAGGCTATGTGCGGTCAGGGACTCAACAGGGGCTCTCGGGCTTGGAAGTGTGCATGCTACCATTTGGAGTTTTTGTTTGTTTGTTTGTTTGTTTTTTACCATTTGGAGTTTTAACTGTGGCCTTTTTGTCACTCAGACATTTTTTTTCTATTTTTTAAATCTGGGCCCACACCCAGCTGTGCTTAGGACTTACTCCTGGTCCTGCACTCAGGTATCACTCCTGTTGGTATTGGGAAGATCATATGGGGTGCTGGGGATCAAACCTGGGTCAGCTGTTTGGACCACAAGCACCTTACCTGGAAATATAGAACCTGTTGTGCTACCACTGTGACATTCCTTTAGTTGCTTAGAAAGACATAACACTAGTCTATATTTATAATATATTTGGTTTTAAATTTTCATTTATTTGCCGTTGAACATTTCAGTTACAGAAAAATTCTATAAATATAATATTTAATTGTTTTCTCATATAATTTATTTCTCCCATTTTTCATCCCTCTCTCCTCCTTTACTCCCTGCATTTTAATGGGGGTAGAATTTAACTAAAAGATTATTATCAAGAAATAGTTTAGGGGCCGGAGAGATAGCATGGAGGTAAGGCGTTTGCCTTTCATGCAGAAAGTCGGTGGTTCGAATCCCGGCATCCCATATGGTTGTGTCCCCCTCCCCCCCCAAACGTTCCAGGAGCAATTTCTGAGCATAGAGCCAGGAATAACCCCTGAGTGCTGCCAGGTGTGACCCCCAAAAAAAAGAAGTAAAAAAAAGAAATAGTTTAAATAACTGATTTTGAATAATTGATTATGTAGAGCAGTTTTAAGTTCACAGAAAAACTGAACAGAAAGTACACACATCTTACTATATCCACTTCCAAAAACCCCATCCCAAGAACCTTCCTTAGTGGCTCCTTGATATCCCACACCTCCACTTTCATTTATCTAAGATGGCACATTTGATAAAATCCTATGATGAACTATCAGCATCATCTAAAAGCCATCATGTATACTAGGGAAATAACTCTTGTAAAATTTTTGTTTTTGTCTTTGGGTCACACACGGTGGCGCTCAAGGGCTACTCCTGGCTCTGCGCTCAGAAGTCGCATCTGGCAGGCTCAGGGGACCATCTGGGTTGCCAAGATTCTAACAACTGTCTGTCCTGGGTTGGCTGCATGCAAGGCAGATGCCCTACGGCTGTGCTATCTCTCTGGCCTCCGACCCTTGGTCTAATTTTATGGGTCTTAACAAATACACAGAACATATGTCCTTCATTATGGCATTACACAAAATAGTCCATCTCCTTAAAATCATCTATGGTCTGCCTAGTAAATTTTCCCTTCACCCATGGCACCTACCGATCTTTGTAAGGTTCCTATAGTTCTGCCTCTCTTAGCATGCCATATAGGTAAAACTCTTCAGCAAGAAGTCTTTTCTGATCGACTTTTCTCTTAGGTCATATGCATTTCATTTGTCCTCTTGTCACTTTTTTTTTTTTTTTTTTGCAGTGCCAGGGAAATTCATGCCCACATTCACTCCAAGAAGTCTCTATAGTTCTCAGCCCAAATAAGGACATACTTGGAGTTTTGACAAGTTACGCTTCTCTGTAGAGATCAGTTGTAAAGCAGTGAAGTTGAATCATCGGTGGGGTGGTGACTGTGGGTTTTGAGTGTGGTTGCTGAGCCTTTGACAGGGTGGGGACTTGGCTCACCCCTCCTCCTGAGAGAACTACTGTTTACAGCTGTAAGACTAGTATAACCATGATTTTTCATGAATGATTTTAGATTTCTTAAGAAAAATGAGTCTATGGAACTGGCTGATGAGCTGACATGGTGGGTGCTGTGGGACATGTCTCCGAAAAAATCATTTTTAATGTTTCCAAAGATAACTAGTCATCACATAAAAATTCCCCTGGGCTTTGGTTTTGCTGCAGTTGTTTTTGGTTTTTGGGTCACACCTGACAGCACACAGGTTACTCCTGGCTCTATGCTCAAAATTCACTCCTGGCAGGCTTGGAGGACCATATGGGATGCCGGGATTCGAACCACTGTCCTTCTGCATGCAAGACAAACTCCCTACCTTCATGCTATCTCTCCAGCCCACTGTTGTTGATTTCTAAATTTGGGGATACCACACTTGATGGTACTCAGGAACCAGTCCTGTCTCTATACATTCAGAATTGCTCAGGGACCATAAATATAGCACCAGGGAGATTGCATGAATGGCCACCTCTGTACCATCTCTCCCACTTGTCACCAGCGTATTTGTAAGCAAACATTTCCTCTAAGATTGTTCCCAAAGATTCTTGTTACCTTGTAGTTCTGCTCTTGTATTATAAACCACTTGTCCTGTTTGTGAACAATAGTCGTGGCAAGTCTCCCTAGAGATAAAGGTACAAAAGAATAGCATTTTCATCTTGGGTATTCTCTCTTATTGTTTATTCTGATGGAAGCTTGGAGTCAATGTGCAAGCTTGCATATGGAAAAGTCTATGTAAAATTAGAATATAAGAAGCCTTAGTCAACAGACAGGAATGTAGAACTTCAGTCCCATATCCTGTGAAGAGTGGAATCCTGCTTCTCTCGCTAAAGAATAAATTTAGAGTTATATTCTCCCCAAGACCCCTAAGATTTGTGATGATATCATGCCAGCACTGATGACAGCACTAGAAGCCTCTGGAGAGCCTTCTCATCAATAGTACCAAAATAAACCAGATTTCAGACCCATAGAAATTCTAAAATAGCTAATTTCTGTTGCCTTAAGCTGCCCTGAGTTGTTAGTGTTGTTATGCAGCAATAGATAAGTAAGATGTATATATTTACTAAAAGTAGACTATCTTTTATTTATCATAATTCTAGTGCACATAGAGGACCTGCAAGTGATTAGGAAGGAAATTGTGATCAATGTTTAGAAAATCAATAAGGCATGAAAGAGAAACCAGGGCTCACAATGGTGGAAAGCCACTATCATCCTTTGATTAGCGGAAGAAGAAAAGGAAGTGCAATAATAAAGGTCAAAGGGAAGGAAGAGAGGCAGAGAATGGGCACTTCTAAAGGACTGAGTTGATTCAGGGAGGGAACAAAAAAGAAATAATTCAGGGTTTAATATAGAGAGATATCACTTGGGTAAAGGTACATGCCTTGAATGTGTCCATCTCTAGTTCAATCTCCTGAAGTGCATAAGGTCCCCTGAGCAATTCGAGAAGTGAGAGCCCTGAGCACTTCTAGATGTGACCAACCAACAAACAAGCACTCTGAATGCTGTTAATGTTCTCTTTCCATGTCCTCTCATTCAAACAGGGATGCATGTGAGTTCATTTTTTTAAAAAAACATGTAATTTTTTTTGTTGTTTGCTTTTTTATTGGGGCCACACATTGCTCAGGGTTTACTCCTGGTTCTGTACCTAGGAATCACTCCTGACTTAAGGCTTGACCATATGTGACACCAGGAATCAAATCCACATCAGCCACATGCAAGACAAGCAAGTATCCCACCCACTTTACAATGTGATTCCAGTCCCATATGTGAGTTCTTAAAAGAGGAAAAAACAAGTAACAAGTACTAGAAATTCTCCAGTTGACCTTGAGGAACTAGCTGATTTTGAAATGGCCTATAGAAGGTGCCTTGTAGCAAACAAGTGAGGACTGATGGCTTGATGTGAGCCTTAGTAAAATGTGTACTTTTAGAGGTAACAATATGGGTGAAAGGAGGCATAAAAGTACATTAAGTCTGTCCAGGATAATCGGTAGGAACAGTAATGGAGGAAACAGCTGAGGGTGAGTTCCATGCTAAAAATATCTGGTTCACTTGAATATAATAAGGAGTCATAAAACACAGAAGTGACAATACCATCATTTTTGAAGTGTAATCCTATGAGCCAATAACTTGCAATAACTTGCCTTTTCTTAATTAGTCTCTAATAGTGCTAAATGAAGAGGCTACTACCATTATCTTTACCTACAAGAGAGAAAATGCTACCTTAGAGGAGTTATGTCTAAATCTAGCAGTGATTGCATAGAATTTGAAACCCTAAAGATATCTTGCAAATTATTTTTATATTACTCAGCTATAAAATTTTATAACACCTCATCTGTTAAGGTAAGATAAATTAGTTTTGCATTACATCAGCTATAAAAAATAAAGATTATAGCAGTGGTATGCAAGGTGGATTGAAAAGTAAAAGCAAACAAATTGTTATGGGCTAGGGTTCTGAGAAAAGATGAAGGTCCCAAGTAAAATATCAAGCTGGCTTATGCTATGTTCTCTATAGTTTTAAGTGGAAATGAACATCTCTGATTATCTGGATTAGCAGTGAGACAGTAATAGTATCTTAAATTACTAGTTGGTGTATTAAATGAAAGATATCTGAGCTGTGTGTATGCATATATACATATATACATAAAGTTAAATGGTACTTGATAAATGTATAGACAGGGCCACTAGAAGTCTTTCACTATGTACCTTTAATCTAAAGTGAGCTTTTGGGGTCCCCTGTTTGTGACATCAGGCTGGGAAAACTCACGAAACTACGCCTGCCCAGTGGGGCCTGACTGTGAAAAACTGTGAGTTCTACCTGTGTATGTCTGTCTACTGTCCTCTTGCATGAACCTCTTTGGAGTGGGCCGAAAAGTGCAGCTGTGCGCTCTTTCTAAGAAAAGAACACCATTGCAACAAGAAGAAAAAATCACACTAAGAACTGTCCTGGATCACAGAAGCAAGCATTTCTCTCCGTACTGTCTTCTCTGTTGCATGCTCGGGCCTAAGATTTGATCCAGTGTGAGGCTTCATCCACGGAGGACTCCCTTCCCTTAGAGGCAAGTCAACCCATCCAGAAAGGGCAGAGCTAGAGGAGTGTGCTGCCTGCATCATATAGCCAATGAATACCACCACAACACATAGAAAAACCCACAATACAAGTGTGACAATGGGGAAACAATGCAGGCCAGCATCAGACATAGAGAATGAAGATGACAATTCTGATGACTAGATAATGACCAACCAACTAATCAACCTCTCAGATAAGGACTTTAGACTAGCAATATGGAAGCTGCTCAATGAACTCAAAGAAACCATGGATCGAGTTGAACAGAACACTAATAAGAACCAAGAAAATATGAAGACAGAAATCACAAAACTCCAAACTGAAATAACATGTCAACTAACAGGCCTGAAAAACTCAGTAAACAAAGTGAATGACAAAATGGATAAGCTCTGGGACAGGGTATCAGAAGCTGAGAATAGACTTGGTGCTGTGGAAGATGAGATACATAACATTTCCATACAGCAGGAGAGATTGAAAAAAAAAAACTTAAAGCAAATGAACAGACAATGGAAAAATTAGTCAAAGAATGGGAACAGATGAAAATAGAAGTCTATGATAAGATCAACAGAACAACTTAAGAATCATTGGAGTCCCAGAGACCCAGGAAGAAAATTTCCAGGAAGAATCAACTGTCAAGAACATCATTAAAGAGAAACTTCCAGAGCTAAAGAATATATGTGATCAAATCCTGCATGCTCGAAGAGTACCAACCAAAAGAGACCCCAAAAAACCACCCCAAGACACATCCTAGTCACAATGACAAATCCCACAGATAGAGACAGAATTCTGAAAACAGCAAGATCAAAAGGGGAAATTACGTTCAAGCAAACATCCTTGAGATTTACAGCAGACCTGTCACCAGAAACACTCAATGCCAGAAAGCAATGGTGGGATATTGTGACAAGACTGAATGAAATGAATGCTTCACCAAGAATACTATACCCAGCAAAACTCACTTTCCGGTTTGACGGAAGAATACATGATTTCACAGACAAAAAACAGCTCAGAAACTTTACAGACACAAAACCAGTCTTAAGAGAAAAACTGAAAGACCTAATTTAAGACAAGACTAACCAAAAGACACACCAAATTTCGATATAAAGATGGCATTAAATCCCAGGACAATTCTTTCTCTCAACATCAATGGACTAAATGCACCAGTTAAGAGACACAGAATGGCTAAATGAATCAAAAAACTCAATCCAACCTTCTGCTGCCTACAAGAAACGCACCTGAATAGTCAGAACAAACATAGACTCAAAATAAAAGGCTGGAGGAAAATTATCCAAGCAACACCCATAAAAAAGCTGGAGTGGCCATACTAATATCAGATAATGCAAACTTTATACTCAGGAAAGTTGTAAGGGACAAAGATGGACATTTTATATTAATCAAGGAGTATGTAGAGCAGGAAGAAATAACTCTCCTAAACATATATGCACCGAATGAGGGGCCAGCAAAATATTTAATACAACTGTTGACAAATCTGAAAAATAATATCAATAACAACACAATAATTATGGGGGACCTCAACACGGCTTTGTCAACACTGGATAGGTCAACCAGATTGAAACCCAACAAGAATATACTAGACCTGAGGAGAGAAATGGAAGAAAGAGGCCTAGTGGATATATATAGGACACTCCATCCACAGAAACCTGGATACACATTCTTCTCCAATGTACATGGGACATTCTCCAGGATAGACTACATGCTGGCACATAAAACATACCTCCATAATATCAAGAGGATAGAAATTTTGCAGACTACCTTCACTGACCACAAGGCTCTGAAATTATTTGTGAATTCCAAAGAGACTCAGAAGAAAAACTTTAACACCTGGAAGTTAAACAGCCTCACACTGAATAACCAGTAGGTCTGAGATGAAATCAAGGAGGAAATCAAAAGGTTCCTGGAAACAAATGACAATAAAGACACAAACTATCAGAACTTATGGGACACAGCAAAAGCAGTACTGAGAGGAAAATTTATAGCTTTGCAAGCACACATCAGGAAGGAAGAAGGAGCTTACCTGAGTAGCTTAATGACACAGCTAATAGAACTAGAAAGTGCTCAACAAAAGGACCCAAAAATAGGAAGACAGAAGGAAATAACAAAGTTGAGAGCAGAAATCAACGAAGTGGAAACCCAAAAAACAATCCGAAAGATCAACGAAAGCAGAAGTTGGTTCTTTGAAAAAATAAACAAGATTGATAGACCACTGGCAAACCTAACAAAGAAAGAGAGAGAGAGAGAGAGACAGAGAGAGAGAGAGAGAGAGAGAGAGAGAGACTTGATAACTCGTATTAGGAATGAAAAAGGAGAGATCGCTACTGATATGACAGAGATTCAAAGGGTAATCAGAAACTACTTTGAGAAACTCTACGCCACTAAAAATGAGAACCTGGAAGAAATGGATAAATTCTTGGACTCTTATAATCTTCCACGGTTGAAGGAAGAGGATGTAGCATATCTAAATACCCCCATCACCATTGATGAAATTAAAACGGTAATCAAATGTCTGCCCAAAAACAAAAGCCCAGGCCCAGATGGATTCACTGATGAATTCTTTCAAACTTTCCAAGAGGAACTACTACCAATCCTGGCAAATCTCTTTCATGAAATTGAACAAACGGAAACACTTCCAAATAGCTTTTATGAAGCCAACATCACCTTGATACCTAAACCAGACAGAGATGCTACAAAAAACAAACTTACAGACCAATATCGCTGATGAATGTAGATGCAAAGATCCTCAACAAAATCCTAGCAAATAGGATTCAATGCCTCATTAAGAAGATCATCCACAATGATCAAGTAGGTTTCATCCAAGGAATGTAAGGATGGTTTAACATCCGTAAATCTATCAACATAATACACAACATCGACAACAAGAAAAATAAAAACCACATGATCATATCAATAGATGCAGAGGAAGCATTTGATAAGGTCCAACACCCATTCTTGATCAAAACTCTCAGCAAGATGGGAATGGAAGGAAACTTTCTCAATATAGTTAAGGCCATCTACCACAAGCCCATGGCAAATATTATCCTCAATGGAGAAAAACTAAAAGCCTTCCCTCTAAATTCTGACACAAGACAAGGCTGTCCTCTCTCACCACTCCTATTCAACATAGCACTGGAAGTACTTGCTATAGCGATTAGGCAAGAAAAGGATATCAAGGGAATCCAGATAGGAAAGGAAGAAGTCAAGCTCTCACTGTTTGCAGATGACATGATACTCTACTTAGAAAACCCTAAAGACTCTACAAAAAAGCTTCTAGAAACAATAGACTCATATAGCAAGGTGTCAGGCTACAAAATTAACACACAAAAATCAATGGCCTTTCTATACACCAATAGCAATTAGGATGAAATGGACATTAAGAAAACAACCCCATTCACAATAGTGCCACACAAACTCAAATATCTTGGAATCAACTGGACTACAAATGTGAAGGACCTATACAAAGAAAACTATAAACTCTGCTCCAAGAAATAAGAGAGAACACGCAAAAATGGAAACACATACCCTGCTCATGGATTGGCAGGATTAACATCATCAAAATGGCAATACTCCCCAAGGCATTATACAGATTTAATGCGACCCCTCTAAAGATACCCATGACATTCTTCAAAGAAGTGGATCAGGCACTTTTGAAATTCATTTGGAACAATAAATACCCTAGCATAGCTAAAGCAATCATTGGGAAAAAGAATATGGGAGGAATTACTTTCCCCAACTTTAAACTTTACTACAAAGCAATAGTTATCAAAGCAGCATGGTATTGGAATAAGGACAGGCCCTCAGATCAGTGGAATAGGCTTGAATACTCAGAATATGTTCCCCAGACATACAATCACCTAATTTTTGATAAAGGAGCAGGAAATCCTAAATGGAGCAGGGAAAGCCTCTTCAACAAGTGGTGTTGGCACAACTGGATAGCCACTTGCAAAAAATTGAACTTAGACCCTCAGCTAACATCATGTACGAAGGTAAAATCCAAATGAATTAAAGATCTCAATATCAGACCCAAAACCATAAGATATATAGAACAGCACATAGGCAAAACACTCCAGGACATTACAGGCATCTTCAAGGAGGAAACTGCACTCTCCAAGCAAGTGAAAGCAGAGATTAACAGATGGGAGTATATTAAGCTGAGAAGCTTCTGCACCTCAAAGGAAATAGTGCCCAGGATACAAGAGCCACCCACTGCGTGGGAGAAACTATTCACCCAATACCCATCAGATAAGGGGCTAATCTCCAAAATATACAAGGCACTGACAGAACTTTACAAGAAAAAAACATCTAATCCCATCAAAAAATGGGGAGAAGAAATGGACAGACACTTTGACAAAGAAGAAATACAAATGGCCAAAAGACACATGAAAAAATGCTCCCCATCACTAATCATCAGGGAGATGCAAATCAAAACAATGATGAGATACCACCTCACACCCCAGAGAATGGCACACATCACAAAGAATGAGAATAAACAGTGTTGGCGGGGATGTGGAGAGAAAGGAACTCTTATCCACTGCTGGTGGGAATGCCGTCTAGTTCAACCTTTATGGAAAGCAATATGGAGATTCCTCCAAAAACTTGAAATCGAGCTCCCATATGATCCAGCTATACCACTCCTAGCAATATACCCTAGGAACACAAAAATACAATACAAAAACCCCTTCCTTACACCTATATTCATTGCAGCACAGTCATGAAATTTTCCTATACATGGATGTACATGGAATCTATTATGCTGAGTGAAATAAGTCAGAGAGAGAGAGAGAGAGAGAGAGAGAGAGAGAGAAATGCAGAATGGTCTCACTCATCTATGGGTTTTAAGAAAAATGAAAGACATTTTTGCAATAACAATTTTCAGACACAAAAGAGAAAAGAGCTATAAGTTCCAGCTCATTTCAGGAAGCTCACCACAAAGAGTGATGAGTTTAGTTAGAGAAATAACTACATTTTCAACTGTCCTAATAATGAGAATATATGAGGGAAATGGAGAGCCTGTTTAGAGTACAGGCGGGGGTCGGTTGGGGAGGAGGGAGACTTGGGACATTGGTGATGGGAATGTTGCACTGGTGATGGGTGGTGTTCTTTACATGACTGAAACCCAAACACAATCATGTATGTAATCAAGGTGTTTAAATAAAAAAATAAAAAATGCTCTACATCACTAATCATCAGGGAGATGCAAATCAAAACAACGATGAGATACCACCTCACACCACAGAGAATGGCACACATCACAAAGAATGAGAACAAAGTGTTGGCGGGGATGTGGAGAGAAAGGAACTCTTATCCACTGCTAGTGGGAATGCCGTCTAGTTCAACCTTTATGGAAAGCGATATGGAGATTTCTCCAAAAACTTGAAATCGAGCTCCCATACGGTCCAGCTATACCACTCCTAGGAATATACCCTAGGAACACAAAAATACAATACAAAAACCCCTTCCTTACACCTATATTCATTGCAGCACTATTTACCACAGCAAGACTATGGAAACAACCAAGATGCCCTTCGACAGACGAATGGCTAAAGAAACTGTGGTACATATACACAATGGAATATTATGCAGCTGTCAGGAGAGATGAAGTCATGAAATTTTCCTATACATGGATGTACACGGAATCTATTATGCTGAGTGAAATAAGTCAGAGAGAGAGAGAAAAACACAGAATGGTCTCACTCATCTATGGGTTTTAAGAAAAATGAAAGACATTCTTGCAATAACAATTTTCAGACACAAAAGAGAAAAGAGCTATAAGTTCCAGCTCATTTCAGGAAGCTCACCACAAAGAGTGATGAGTTTAGTTAGAGAAATAACTACATTTTGAACTGTCCTAATAATGAGAATGTATGAGGGAAATGGAGAGCCTGTTTAGAGTACAGGCGGGGGTCGGTTGGGGAGGAGGGAGACTTGGGACATTGGTGATGGGAATGTTGCACTGGTGATGGGTGGTGTTCTTTACATGACTGAAACCCAAACACAATCATGTATGTAATCAAGGTGTTTAAATAAAAAATAATAAAATTAAAAAAAAGAGAGAGAGAATATAGATCTGATGAAAAATTCAGTTATTTACCAGAGATAAGTCTAGAAAGAATAAAATTATCCATGCAGATGTGGCCACTTGGTATGTTATTAACATACCAAAGCTGAAACTTTGTTTTCTAGAACTCTCATTTGATGGTGGATCCAGGTTAGTCTAGCCACAAAAGAAGTATTTTCCCATCTGGTTTGGGTATTTAAAGGATAACCCTTCCCACCCACCCAAAGTGGTATAAGCACTAGGAGCACAGGAGCCAGAGAAGACAAAGGAACCAGACTTGATTTGGCCTGTTTTTATTCTAGATCTGTATGGGCATTCTTCTGGGCAGAGTTTGGGGTCTTATAATCTCAGGTATGTGTGTAACCCTTAGTAGCCTTAAAATCAGATTGCAATGCTTAACCGAAGACAGATTGAATGGAGACCTCCCCACTTTCTTCCAGATTTCCAGGGTGCAAGTACGAGGAGGAAAGCATAGTGACTGTCAGTAAAAATATTTGATAACTGGGGTCAGAGTGATAGCACAGTGCTAGGTTATTTGCCTTGCACGAAGCAGACGCAGGATGGACCTGGGTTTGATTCCTGGCATCCCTTATGGTCCCCCAAGTCAGAAGCGGTTTCTGAACGCATAGCAAGGAGTAACCCCTGGGTGTGACCTGGTGTGGCCCCAAAACAAAAACAAAAATAAAAATGAAAAAGAAAAAAATTGATAACTATGTATGTCTTTTCCCCTCCCTAAAGTCAGGAGTTCATTACTCAGCTGGTGAGAGACTTTTGTATATTGAGAGTTCCATTGGGACTTTTTGGCTTACATAGTTTTTAAAGGATTACTAAATGAAGGACCCCATCATTGTCAGAACCACATCATATCCCACATTCTTCGAGTTGCCATTGAGTTTGAGGAATATCTTCAATAAACCCTCTCTTTTAAGGCCCAAGCAGTTTCCTATGCTTTAATAATGAATCCTAGGTACATGATTTAAGTTTTATAAATATGAGTTGCTTCTTGGCACACACAGTCTCCCTGATCCCCAAGAACTAAACTCTCTGAATAGTATTGCCCGGGGAGGCCTCTAATGATCTCTAAGGAGATCACCTATATATTGGTAATGTGCTCTGGGGAGCATCAGGTTCCTAAGATCTTTCTCAAGCACATTCTCCCCAAAGATGAGGATTCTCCCGAAAGCCTTGGGGGCGTTCTAATCCAAGCAAAGTGTTGGGTCACTTGGGTATCTGGCTATTTGCCTTTCAAAAGCAAAAGTAAACTGAGATGAGCTGAAAGGTATATAGAAAACCATGTTCTTTAAATTCAGGTCCCAAAAGAAGACTGTTAGCCCTGAGATTTGAGACTAAAAGGTGAACAACATGGATGTTTCATTGATGCCTATTCATTAGTCAGTAACAAAAAGATTCCATTCAGTGTCCTAAAAACGTGAGTGGTGGGGCCGGAGAAATAGCATGGAGGTAAAGAGTTTGCCTTGCATACAGAAGGACGGTGGTTCGAATCCTGGCACCCCATATGGTCCCCTGAGCCTGCCAGGAGCGATTTCTGAGCGTAGAACCAGGAGTAACCCCTGAGTGCTTCCGGGTGTGAACCCCCCAAAAAGCATGAGGGGTGTAGCAGGGTTTTAGTGTGTCCAATGAAAGGAAACAGTTTATTCAGGATTTAATTTTTCTTATATCTTCAGGTCTTAAATGATATATCTCTTTGATGGGTTGGAGGGAGACTGATACAGGGGTGATATCTTGGAATTAGTAATATCCCAGGCTTCAGGGTTTGCCTCCTTCAGGAAAAGATCCATTAAGTGGAGTACAGTACAGTGGGTACGGTGCTTTTTTGCATGTGAATGGAGACTGGGATTTTATCCTCAGCAACCCCTCTGGTCCCCTGAGTACAGCTAGAGTGATCCCTGAATGCAGAGCCATGAGTAACCCCTGAGAATTGACATTTGTCGCTGTATTTTGTTCTCCCCTCAAAAGTTTAAGTACAGAAGAGTCTTATTCAGAGACCTTTGGCTTAGGTTTTTAGATAAGACCCACTATGTGTCTCAGGGAACCAGATCCTGAGGAAATCAGTTAGTCAGTATGGCATCCAAAGGCCTCCAACCTTCCCTTCCTAAAAATGTGCTTCCTTATTCTTTTCTATAAAAACAACTGCCAGTGAATATGCTGACAAGATTGTTTCTTTATAGACTTGAGCAGACCATTTTCTAACATGACAGGTTATTCAAATCCTTCCTTCTTCTCTTCCTTTCTCCTTCCTTCCCTCTTTCCCTTCCATTCTTCCTTTTTTCCTTTAGTTCTTCCTCTCTTCCTTCTATCCTTCTTCCTGTATTCCTTCCTTCCTCTCATACTTCTGCCAGGTGTGCAGAGCTCAGGCCTTCCCCCTGGGCCAGTCAAGTCCAGGCACCCCACTCTGGACTGGGACTGGCTGGTGCAAGACAATCTCCTTCCAGCTGGAGCCAGACACTCCACCATCCCCTGACTGGAGCCTCTCCCTGAACTTTCTCCTCCCTCACTCTTCCTTACCCACTAGATTTACCTCCTCCCTGATTTTTTCTTACCCCCCTAGATTTACCTCTGCCCTGACTGGGGACCCAGCTAGGACTGAGGCTAGGCCAATCTCTCAGGGCCCTGGATGATTTGGGGACAAATGCACTTGAATAATGAAAATTCCCTTTCCCTTGTTTATTTTGTCCTTGTAAATATATATTCATTGACCAGATTGGAGGAACATTTTTGTCAAAGAGGTCACAGCAAGTCACATAAGTCTGCCTTTATTAATGTAGATGAAATGAGGGGCAGAGCATTATTTTGTAGATAAAGCATGGGTAGAGCCTGGCCCCAGCATTTTCTTAGTCCTCAGGCACCAAGGGGATCAGCAATCTGGACCTGGAAAAGGGATCATAGCCAGTCAGTGCACCAGACACAGACATTGTAATGCAAGGCAGGTTTCTTGGGCACACTCCCTCATACACTCCCCTCAACAAGGCCAGGGCTGGTTCTGGGGGGCTTGTTGGAGAGGATGTTAGATTTAGCCAGGACCCCTGTGCTGTTCTAGATTGGTCTGCTCTGGTGGGAGGGGGTCTTTGCCTAGTTTCCTCTAAACCACCAAGGACACTCCTTCCCACTGAAAACTTCCCTTCCCTCTCTCCCCACCCTGTCCTGCCACTCACTGCCTGGGCAGCTGCCATCCACCTGACCCTTCAGCGTGACTCTTGGGCACAAGTGGATGAGCGTGTAGATGTTTGGCTGTAAAGTATGACCGTTCAGTGTGGGTAGATGCCTATGCGTGTATACATGCATGTTGTGTGTTAAGCATAGGTGTGTTGAGCATATATGTGGAGGGATATGTGTGTTATGTGTATGTGCCTCTAGAGTAGTATGTGTGTTAAGTGTGTGTGTATAGGTGTGTGGAGTGTCCATGCAAATGTGTATGTGGGAAGGGGAGCTCTTAACACCAGACACAGCTACAGTGAGGCGTCAGCAACTTCACACTTTCCCTCCAAACTGAGGCTGTCTCTAGCCCTTATCCCTGGTGGCAGCACTTGCCAGAGTCTGGCCCTGTGTTTCTTAAAGCCCTATAGGTCAAGGGGTGACCCAGCCCGCAGGCTCTACCTTCTTTAGAAAGTCCATTTTAGGTGGTATTGGTCCTGCTGAGATCACATATTGCTCTAGCCACCAAACTGCAGGGTCTGCCAAGGCCACAGAAGCTGCTGGGTCCTCTGAGGCCATTGAAGTCATTCTGTCCACCAAGGGCAGTCAAGCCACTGGGTCTGCTGGATTCAATGAGTCTATCCAAGCTCAGTCCTCTTAAGTTTGCAGTGGCCACCCAGTCTGTATCTGCCACTGCCAAGTCTTTGAAGTCCCCTTTGCTGCCATTTTTGTTGTCATCATGGTCACTGCTGATGCCAGAGCCAACATCGGTGGAGGACAAAGAAAAGTGGCAGGCTTTGGTTTCATGTGGGTTCTTCAATCGCACCTTCCAGTTCACCATCTTTTGAAATTCCATTTGAGGTGCTACTGGTCCTGCTGAGATCACATATTACTCTGATTTCTCGAAGGCCCCCCATGCCGCTGGGTCCGCCAAGATCATCCATGCCCCTGTGTCTGTCGAGTCTACCAGAAATTCTGGGTCCACCGAGGCCATCCAAGCTTCAGGGTCCGCCAAGGTCACCAAAGCCTCGGGGTCGCAGAGGCCATCCAAGTGTTGGGTCTGCCGAGGCTACCCAAGCTGGGGTTTCCCTCCAAGGTCCTGCCACTTGATCTGCCGAGACAACTGATGGTGTTGACCTTGCTGAGCTCAATGCTCATAGACACATTGCGACCATCCACGTTGCTGGACCTGCTGGTGGTACTGTTCTGGGTATCGCCAAGGTGATTGCTGTCACTGGTATCACTACCTCTAACTCTGCCTCTGCTGGCGCTACCACCTTCACTGCCACTGCCCCTCATAATGAAATCGCCATCATCGATGCTGCCTTTGCTGCCAATGCCACTGTCTTCAAATTTCCCTTTGCTGCCATCTTTGTTGTCCCTGTGGTCACTGATGCCGAGGCCAACATCTTTGGAGGACAGGGAAGAGTGGCAGGCTTTGGTTACATGTGGGGCTTTTGAATCACATCTTCCAGTTCCCTCGGAAAGGGCATTTGACCATTCTCTGGCAGCAATTAGGCATTAAGTGCTACCTGGCTATGAGGACCGGTGTAGCCATCCTGGAATGGACCTGCCAGCCAGACTGACAATGGGCCTGGCCACACCTCTAGGCACTCTCACCTCAGAGCTGCAGCTGGACCCAGGGGCATGGATGGGTGCTGAGGAGCGATGTGGGACGGGGCTGAAAGAGTTCAGAGTAATGAAAGGCGAGAGAGACAGAGCAAGCATACTGGGCAGTAAGGTGCCTGCCATGGGCTGGCCTCACTGGGTTGTGAGGCTACCAAGGTTTACGGGCCTGGAAGGACTCTCGGGTGCTCCAAGGAGATGGACTTCTGGTAGTGCATAGCAGTTCAGAAGGTGGGGAGAAGCAAACCACTTCATGGATTGTGGCTGTCCGGGCTGGCCACAGGGCACAGAGTGAGGATGGGCGGTGGTGCAGAATGGCCACACATGTCCGGTTCCTGTGGAGAGAGAAGGGTGAGGCCAGGGATCCAGAACACATGCCTGTGTGTGTGATTGTATGTCTATGCACAGTCTGGGTCTGAATATGTCTGTATCTATGTATCTATGTACAAGTTCCTATGTCTCTCTAATCACGTGTCTGTGTGTGTCTGTGTATATGCAGGTGTGGCTGTGTGTCTTCACATGAAGTCTGTGTGCCTCTGTGTCTGTGTCCTGTGTGGTTGTGTGTGTGGTTGTGTGTGCTACCCGCTCAGCACAGAGGAGCTGACCTCACTGGTGTTGCTGGTGCCCAAATCTTGGTTTCTGGTGAAACAGGGGAGGTGGAGTGTCGACCTTCTGCCAGGAACAGAGGTGCCCAGGAAGGACAGGGCCTGGCCATGGAGCAGAGAGCTCGAAGCAAGAAGGTGTGATGTGGTCTCTCATAAGCCACATGAGCTGTGAGACTTCACATGGGCTTCATGCTCAGGAGACTCTGAGTCTAGGGAAATGCCCAGGTTCAGAATGACCATCGTCCCGGGGCCAGTATTGGGCACTGCTGTCCATTGAGAGCCTCCCTCTGACTCCTCCAGAAGGTCTGGTGGGAGGATAGAGAAGGCCAGGGCACTCTTCTCTTCCCTCTGGAGCAGAGAACTGGGGAGCGAGTCCTACCTGGCACAGAGTTCAGTACTGGGACGAGAAAGCATTGTCTGTAAGACAAAAGAAGAACACCACCACACTTGTGGTGGTAAGTTCATGCTTGAACTCAAGCCCAAGTAAAAAACTACAGAGAAAGTCTCCTCTCACCCCTCCGAGCAAGGAGACTGGTAAATCCCTGCTCAGTGAGGTCATCCGTGATGTCACGAATGCCAATGACTTTGTACAAAGCACTATTTCTCTGTCCCAGTATTTATGCATTCTTCTTTCTTACTTTTACATAGAAAGTGAGCTACTAGATAGTTTTACATTCTACCTATTCACTTAATATTTTTCTGTGATGTTCCTTATAGTATGAAAAACTCCATTCTTGGGGCCGGCGAGGTAGCGCTAGAGGTAAGGTGTCTGCCTTGCAAGTGCTAGCCAAGGAAAGGACCACGGTTCGATCCCCCAGCGTCCCATATGGTCCCCCCAAGCCAGGGGCAATTTCTGAGCTTGTAGCCAGGAATAGCTCCTGAGCATCAAATGGGTGTGGCCCGAAAAAAAAAAAGAAAAACTCCATTCTTTTTCATAGCTATCATATTGTGTGGAAGTACTATGTGTTTCTCATTCCCTCCAATACAGATGGACATTTGAATATCCTAGCCATTTGTACCTGCTTGCACACAATTATGTAATCAATAATGAATTTATCTTTCAGTATAATACTCATTCAAGTATAGTTGAACAAAAAAATTATATTCTCAGGAGTCAGATAGCTGAGTGAAAAGAAAATACATTACCATTTTGTATAATGATCACAAAAGCGCTTCCCCAATGGTTTTGTACTCTTGTCAACAAATATTGGGGGCTTTGTTCTATTTGGGGGCCATACTCAGCAATCAGGGTCTAGTCCTGACTGAATGCTCAAGGGACTATGTACTGCCAGGGATTCACACTGAGATAACACACTGAGCTATCTCTCTGGCCAGGCTACTCTTTTTGAGAGTATCTAATAATCCTAATTTTCATTTTCTCTCTTCCATCTTCCTTCCTTCCTCTATCCCTCCCTACTTTCCCTCCTTTCTTCCTATCTATGCTGAGAATTGAACTCCGAGTCACATAATTCCAGGAAGTATTCTATTGCTGAGATTTATCCCTGACTTCTACTTTTCATGCACAAGTTGTAAAACTTGGATTTTTTCCAACTCAATAGTTTTATAATATATATGTCTCCTTGAATAACATGAAATTTTGGGTTTCTTCTTTTAAGAGATCAAACATCTTTTGTATGGGTAATATGCAGTTTAATTAACTTTTCTGTCACTTATCTTCTAATATTCTTTGCTAATATTTTACTGGCCTTGCTTGTTTTCTTTTTCACAATTCCTAGGATGAAACTTTACTCCTGTTCATGAGCATCTAATTGAAGGGTCAAAGATAGTCCTGTTACACATGTACTCTAAGAATAGGAATCAGAGGGGCATGAGAGACAGTAGTACACCTTTTAAGGTGCTTGCCTTGCAAGCAGCTCACCCACATTCAATGCTGGCATCTCATATAGTTTCTCAAACTTCGTGGGAGTGATTCCTGAGTGCAGAGCCAGAGGACTAACTGCTAAGCATAGTGTGGCTCCCCTTCCAAAAGAGAGTGGGGCATTATAAGATTTTTTTGTTTTGTCTTCATCATTTATTTATATATTGGGGCCAAACCCGGTTGCATTCAGGGGTTACTCCTGGCTCTGCACTCAGAAATCATTCCAGGGAAGGGGTGGGAGGAGCAATAGCACAGCAGTAGGATGTTTGCTTTGTAAGTGGCTGACCAGAGAGGACAGACTTGGGTTTGATTCCTGCATCCCATATTGTCCCCTGAGCCTTCCAGGAGCAATTTCTGAGTGCAGAGCCAGGAGTAATCCCTGAGCACTGCTGGATATGGCCCCAAAACATAAACAAAAAAGCAAAAGGCTTGGGGACCATATGGGATCCCAGGAATTGATCCCATGTGTCCCCATCCTAAGCAAATGCCGCCATCTTATCTCTTGGCTCCATTCATTTTTTAATTTTGAACTATACCCAGTGGTTCTCAAAACTTACTAGTGGCTCTGCACTCAGAAATCACTCCCGGAGGGGCTAAAGGAACATATGGGTTGCCATATAAAGCCCTGATCAGCTCAAAAGAAAATAATGGCCGCAGACTCTTCTCATTTACCCTCATCCAGGCTGTTACCTCTGAGATCTCCAAAAGTGGGAGATGGGCAGAATCCCTTTTCTGTTTGAGTCACAATAGCCCAATACCACAGCTCTGTGACTGAAATCAAATAACATGAGCAGCTAAATCCTCTCAGATAAGATAGGATGACAGGGTAGAAACTCTGGGGCTTTCCTTTTGGAAGAGGCTGGGTCAAGCCCCCCACACCAATCCCATTTCTTATGATCCAGGAGCCAACACCCACCCTAGGCATCTTCTCAAAGAAATGGCCTAACTTCTCCTCTAAGGTCCAAAAGAAAATAATGGCTGTTGTGACTTTATTTTCTCAAAAAGGAGAGTGTGGAGGGAAGATTCCCCTTTCTGCATGAGCCATAGCAGCCCAGTTTCACCCTCTTCCCTCCTACAGCAACAGCCCAGCTCTAAACTTATCCTTATCAAACTTACAAGTTACCAAATTTGTTTCAGATCTGTACATCCTGGACCGCACATGGAGCACCTCAATATTTTATAGTAGTGTCAGCCCAGTATTGTCACAGGAAAACTGATGAAAAAGTTAGATAGTTATCTTCCAATCTTAACTAGCACCAACCACAACCCAATAAATGCTTAGACCTTCCTTGACTTTAGAAACACTATGGAGAGAGAATAATCATTAAATTTTGTTCTATAAATTAATATAAATTTTGATAATTCCATTTGCCTTTGTGTTGTAACAACAAAATGGAGTGAAGTTATTTGTGCCTACGTAGAGGTAGGCTATGGTGGTAGGTGGGAGACTGGAGACACTGATGGAGGGAAGGACACACTGGTGGTGGGATTGTTGTTTGAATATTTAAGTCCTGAAACAACAATATTATGAAATACATGGTAAATCATGGTGTTACAATAAATATTTGATAAAAAAAGATACTGTGAAAGAGTCATACAGAATATAACTAGGTCCTTTACTATAACTATCCAGCCTACTTTTGATACTTTTTAATCTGCATTTAGTTGACAAGGGATGTACAGAAAGCTGGAAAAGACAATTGATTGTGTGGGGAATTTTTTTGTTTTCTTTGGCATTTTTTGGTTCGGGGGGGCCACACCCAACTGTGCCCCAGGACTTACTTCTGAGCTCAGAAGACTATATGCAGTGCTGAGGAATGAACGGGGTAAGCCTTTTGCAAGGCCAGTACCTTACTGGCTATATTATCTCTCTGGCCTCAAAACACCCGGTGATTTGGAAAATAAATAGAAATGAACCAAAAAGGTGCCGATTGCGGGGCCCCGGGCGGCCGGCGCAGGGGGTGTGGGGGCCGCGGGGCGGGGCGGGCGAGGGAAGCGGCGGAGGAGGGAGGGGACTCGGGCTCATTGCCGAGTGCGCCCTCAGTCCGGCCCTCACTCGTCGCCGTCGGCCCGCCTCGCCGCCCGCACCGCACCGCGCCGCGCCGCCCGCTGCCCCGCAGAAATGCTTCGATTACCTGCAGTCCTAAGGCAGATCCGACCCGTGTCCAGGGCACTGGCACCTCATCTCACCCGGGCTTATGCCAAAGATGTCAAATTCGGTGCTGATGCCCGGGCCTTAATGCTTCAAGGTGTCTGCCTCTTAGCCGATGCCGTCGCCGTTACTATGGGGCCAAAGGGGAGAACAGTAATTATTGAACAGAGTTGGGGTAGTCCCAAAGTAACCAAAGATGGTGTGACTGTTGCTAAGTCCATTGACTTAAAAGATAAATATAAAAACATTGGCGCCAAACTTGTTCAAGATGTTGCCAATAACACAAATGAATAGGCTGGGGATGGTACCACGACTGCTACTGTTCTGGCACGATCTATTGCCAAGGAAGGCTTCGAGAAGATTAGCAAAGGTGCCAATCCTGTGGAAATCAGAAGAGGTGTGATGCTTGCCGTTGACGCTGTAATTGCTGAACTTAAAAAGCAGTCTAAACCAGTGACAACCCCTGAAGAAATCGCTCAGGTTGCCACGATTTCTGCTAATGGAGATAAGGAGATTGGCACCATCATTTCAGATGCAATGAAGAAGGTTGGAAGGAAGGGTGTCATCACGGTCAAGGATGGAAAAACACTGAATGATGAATTAGAAATTATTGAAGGAATGAAATTTGATAGAGGTTATATTTCTCCATACTTCATTAATACTTCAAAAGGTCAGAAATGTGAGTTTCAAGATGCCTATGTTCTGTTGAGTGAAAAGAAAATCTCTAGTGTTCAGTCCATTGTACCTGCTCTTGAAATTGCAAACGCTCACCGGAAGCCCTTGGTCATAATTGCTGAAGATGTTGATGGTGAAGCCCTGAGTACACTTGTTTTAAATAGGCTAAAAGTTGGTCTTCAAGTTGTAGCAGTCAAAACCCCAGGATTTGGTGATAATAGAAAGAACCAGCTTAAAGACATGGCTATTGCTACTGGTGGTGCTGTATTTGGAGAAGAAGGACTGACTCTAAATCTTGAGGATGTTCAGCCACATGACTTGGGGAAAGTTGGAGAGGTCATTGTAACCAAAGATGACGCTATGCTCTTGAAAGGAAAAGGCGACAAGGCTCAAATTGAAAAGCGTATTCAAGAAATCATCGAGCAGTTAGATATTACAACTAGTGAATATGAAAAGGAAAAACTGAATGAACATCTGGCAAAAACTCTCAGATGGTGTGGCTGTGCTCAAGGTTGGTGGGACAAGTGATGTTGAAGTGAATGAGAAGAAAGAGTCACAGATGCCCTCAATGCTACTCGAGCTGCTGTGGAAGAAGGGATTGTTCTGGGAGGGGGATGTGCTCTGCTTCGGTGCATTCCGGCCTTGGACGCACTCAAGCCTGCTAATGAAGATCAAAAAATTGGAATAGACATTATTAAAAGAACACTCAAGATTCCTGCAATGACCATTGCTAAGAATGGCAGGTGTTGAAGGATCATTGATTGTTGAGAAAATTTTGCAGAGTTCCTCAGATGTTGGATATGATGCTATGGTTGGAGACTTTGTGAATATGGTGGAAAAAGGAATCATTGATCCAACAAAGGTTGTAAGAACTGCATTGCTGGATGCTGCTGGAGTCGCCTCTCTGTTAACGACAGCAGAAGTTGTAGTCACTGAAATTCCTAAGGAAGAAAAAGGACCCTGGGATGAGCTGGAATGGGTGGGATGGGAGGAGGTATGGGAGGTGGCATGTTCTAATTCTTAGAATAGTGCTATTCCATTATTAATGAACTGTGAGAGGAAGCTCAAGGTAAGTGCTCCTCACCCATAACTTCAGAGAAGTCAGTTGAAGGGAAAAGCTGAAGAAAAGGCTGGCTGATGCTTAAGAAAATCACTATAATCATCAGTTTACTGGTTTCAGTTGACAACATATAATGGTTTACTGCTGTCATTGTCCATGCCTACAGATAATTTATTTTGTACTTTTGAATAAAAAGACATTTGTACATTCCTGAAAAAAAAAAAAAGAAATGAACCAAAAAAAAAAAAAAAACTCCTCCATGATAAGCACCCCAGTCCATTGCTGCTGTTGCATTTCAAAACACTTGGTGATTTGGAAAGTAAACAGAAATGAACCAAAAAAACTCCTTCATGATAAGCACCCAGTCGTTGCTGCTGGCGCATTTCCCTTCTACCCAGGGAGAAATGGAAGAAGGTTTTGGTCTAAGGATTTGTCATCATCTTAATTTGTTCAGTTACTGATAAAAGATTAATAACAATGAAAAATTAAGTAATCTTGACAAAAAAAAGTAATCTTGCCCAAGGTACCAAAGTGTGCGCGTGTGTGTGTATGTGTGTGTGTGTGTGTGTGTGTGTGTGTGTGTGTGTGATGTATGAATCCCTCAGGAACCAGACCCAATAAAGAACAAGAAGAGTTTCATATAATTCATCAGCACTAAAAAAATATCCCTTTTTTCCCTTTCCATTAAAGAAGCAGAAAACAAATCCTTTATATACTTCGCTGGGTCTGAAGCATGCTATCACTAAACAATGATATCAAACAATTCTTTGTATTGGTTATTGATAAATAAATCATGAACAGTTCAATATATTAAACATTTCATTATTTTGCAACATTGCTTTTTAGGATCAGAGCAAGTGACCCAACTCATCTAGCAGTGAGAGTTCTCTATTGTCTGTGCTGGCATGGGTCATCGTTGGTAATTTTCTTTTCCTATCTAATTCTGTCCTCTCCTTTATATTTTTTGGGGGAAGAGTTGGGGCCATACTCAGTTATGCCTCAGTATTTATACCCCAAACTATACACTCTAATATATTTTTCTGATGGTAATTGGGGGGAACATACATGATACCAGTGATCAAACCAGCTGTGTGTGCAAGGTACATGCCCTTACTCTGTACAATTTTCCAATGCCCAATTTTTCATTTTTGGGGAGGGCTCCTGTGAGTTTTCTTAGAGCTAAATCCATTTTTGAGGGATTATGGATTTGAAGGTCATCACCAGGTGAAAACCTTGGTTTCCCCTAAGGGATCAATTGGAAGGTAGAGAAATCAACAACTGAGTAGTTCAGTTCTAACAATTGTGCTAGTACTGAAATTGACATGTGCCTTTTTGCAAATAATCAGTCCCTCCAGAGCTCAATCAATCTACTTTTTAAAGAATAGGGGCCATACATGACAGTGCTTGAAAAACCCCATATTATGAGTTTCTTAAAAGAGGAAAAAACAAGTACCAGAAATTCTCCAATTGACCCTTGTGAAACTAGCTGATTTTGAAATTGCCTTATGAGGTTTTCATTGTAGTAAATAAGTAATAACTAGTGCTTGATGTGATCCCTTAGCAAAAGGTGTACATTTAGAGGTAACAATATGGGTGAAAGGAGGCATGAAAGTGTATAACGTCTGTGGAGGATAACCAGTAGGAACAGTGATGGAGGAAATAGCTGAGAGTGAGTTCCATGCTAAAAAAAATATCTGGTTCACTTGGATATAATAAGGAGTCAAAAAACACAGAAGTGACATTACCATTATTTTTAGAGTGTTACTTCCTTAGGAGCCAAAAACTTGACAATGACTTGCATTTACTTAATTAGTCTGTAATATTGCTAAGGAGAGGTTACTACCATTATCTTTACCCTTACAAGAGAGAAAATGCTACCTTAGAGGAGTTATGACCAAACAGAGTAGTGGACTGCTTAGAATTGAAATTCTAAAGGTATTCCTGCCAAATTATTTTATCATTACCTCATCTATAAAGATTTTTATGTTACCCTCATATGTTAAGATAAGGTACTATAAACTATTTTTATATTACCTCAGCTATAAAGAATAAAGTTTATAGCAGTGGTATGTAAGGTGGATGCAAAAGTAAAAGCAAACAAAAGATTATAGGCTAAGATTCTGAGAAAAAGATGATGAAGGCCTTATGTAAAAATATTAAGCTGGGTTATTCTATATTCTCTATAGTTTTTTAAGTGGAAATGAAAATCTCTGATTATCAGGATTCATAGTAAGACAGTAACAGTATTTAAAATTTACAAGTTGGTTGTATTAAATGCAAAACTATCTGAGCTGCAGGTTGACATATATACAAGTTAGATGGTACTTGATAAATGTTAGAGAGGGCCATTCCAAGTCTTTCACTAGGGTACCTTATAAAGTGAGCTTTGAGGTGTGCCCGTTGCTAGCATTAGACGAAGTTGTAAAACCTGTACCTAGACCTGTTATTTGATTGTGTCGTTGCAACAGTTACAATAACTGTCTGTAGGGAGATGGGGAGAATGCTAACATTTATTAGCTTAAGAAACTGTTTTGCTGTTTTTCTACATCATTACTTCTACATCTACATTTTTAATCTGGGAGTTTTATGAAACATTAGATAAAATCTGTACAGATAAAAATGAGGATAAGACCAAAAATAAAGAGGGTGACTGGAAAACGAAGCCTTGTCACTGGGACATTGATCCTGGAGAGACCCAGTGCTCTCACCCTGCTCTAAATGAGCTCCCACTTGAGTTTCTTTCAACCTTTACAGAGCTACTTAAGGCTCCTAGAACGCTGCTGAGGCTCATTTGCTCGCCAGATTTCCCTTACTCGAGTCGTCCCATGAGGGTTCAGGAAAGAAAGAGTCAAAAGACTTGACCCCACTACCTGACTTTACCCAGCCCAGGCTTTGGCCCTCCAACTGTCACTCCCTGGCCAGCTCTCCCAGGTGCAGGTGGAGTTGGTGCGTGGGGAAGTCACGTGACTGAGAAAGGGCAGGCCCCGCCCCCAACGTTGGCGGCGGCCAGTGTGTGGGTTCAGGGACCTTGATGGCATCTTTTGGGCTGGAGATCGATCTGGGTGGGCTACCTCGCTGGTGGTGGGAAGGGTTTGTAAGTCGGGGTCCTTGACCCCCGGAGGTCCTGTGGCCTTTGCTCCTCACGTCTATTCTCCCCTGACATCTTCAACTTCTGGCAATGCATCAGCCTTCAACCGAAGTCTGCAGGAGCCTGCCTGGGCCTCGTCTGGGGGAAAAAGAAGCAACGGAAAAAGCAAACGCAAAGCAACCTTCAGTTAGGTCCCTTTGATTCAGGGGCCACGCGAGGGTCCTGGAATTAACGGATTTCGTAACGTAAAGCATTAAAGAGTAACGTATGAGTTAAGAGATGGACGTAAAGTTATTTCAAGAATAACCTAAAAGCACTTACTCAGATCCTCACAATCCATCCTGGGCCAAGACTGAGGTTGCCAGCTTTTGCTGTATTTTTTTTTTTCTTTAGTCTGGAAAAAGAGATTAATTTATTGATTCGGTCAATATGTCATCGTGAGTTTTTACTTTCAGGTGGTCCAGGCTGTATATATTGAAGTGTTTAGATAAAAAAAAATGTGTAGTCAAACCTATCTCAAGTATAAAAAAAATCCTATAATTAAAAAAAATTTCCTTTTTTGAGACAGATCTGGTGGTGCTCAGGCATACTACTTACTCATACTCCCAAGTGGCAAAAGGTTTATTTTATTGGAACTTTTTCTTTTTGTGCAGAGGATTGGCAGATATTGTTATAATATTTGTTCCATTTCTCTTCCACTTTTTCCTATTTTGCAGGCTGATGGAGTAGCAGGTGTTTGTGTTGACTTAATATTATTTCCAGCTGAATACCATTAAAAACCAGGCTACAGAGTTCTCCAGGGATCTAAGAAGGCTGGTGGGTTTTCATGGTAATATATGCTGGTGTTCCTTCTGCTGCTATTGGATCCTTTTTCTAATTGGTAAAAATTATATTGATTTTCAAATTGCTAGGAAGCCAAGCTCAATGGCTTGCTGGTAATAACTTATTCTCTGAATTTGCTTCTATAGCCTATTAGCTTTGAATCAGTTAGCACTATAAGTTCCATTTGATTGCAGTAGATTTGAGCTTTTTCTAAATGGGATTTTTTTCTTTGTACTATACCCAGTGGTACTCAGGGGCTTACTCCTTGCTCTGCATTCAGGAATTACTCCTGGTGTACTCAGAGGCACAATATGGGGACAGGGGTTGAAGTCAAGTTGAAACCCATATACAAGACAATAGTATGCTCTACTATTTCTTCAGCCCACTAAGATTGGATTTTGTTCTTAAAATTAGTTACAATCCTTAATGTATTGTTTCAGTTTTATGATACCATAGAGCAGTGGTCCTTGAACTTTGTCCCATAAGTTGGCTATTTTTTGGGGGGAAATCTTTAAAAAAAATACTAATACTGGGGTTGGAGAGATAGTAAAGCAGGTAGGGCTCTAGCTTACATGTTGGGCTGACCCCAGATTCGATCACCTGGGTATCCCATATGGTTCTCTAAGCATGGCAAGTGTCTTAAGTGTAAGGGGAGTTAACCCTGAGCATCTCTGAGTGTGAGATAAAAATCAAAGCAAAAATACTGATGCTGAGCTGGAGAGATTGAACAATAGGTAAAGCACTTGCTTTGCATGCAGCCAAACTGGGTTGAATCCCCCGTCATCACATATGACCCTCTTAAGCACTACCAGACGTGATCTCTGAGCAAAGAACCCAGGAGTAAGCCTTGAGCATCATGGGTATGGCTTTGGCACCCCACATCTCCCAGGCCCCCATGTTACTGATGCTGTGGCTGGAGAATGGTATAGATCAGGAGTAAGTTACTTGCTTTTGCATGTAACTACAACCTTGGTGTGAACCTTTCACACCACCTTTGGTCCCCTTGAGCATGTCTGAGCATTGTGAGATGGTAGTAAAGACCCTCCAACCCACCTCCACCCCAGATAAATTTTTTAATAAAAGTTAAAACAGATGCTATAGTCAACTTCCAAGATTTTACTTTGAATCCAGGAGTTTAAGTAACTTTCAAGGGTAACCTAGTTCAAATATTGCTGTTGCCTTTGAATTCTGTGGAGCAGATGAACTTAAGGTATTAAACCTGACTTAACTCTTAAATCTGTCTTAACCCTCACTAGTCTTAGATGATCCCACTGACCACTTGGATATCTCTTTCCCAGTGACTCTTTTTGTTTTTTGTTTTTGGGGCCACACTGGGGCATTGCTCAGGGGTTCCTCCTGGCTCTGCACTCAGAAATCGCTCCTGGCAGGCTCAGGGGACCATATGGGATGCAGCGAATTGAACCCAGGTCCATCCAGGGGTCGGCAGTATGCAAGACAAATGCTCTACTGCTGAGCTATCTCTCTGGCCCCACAGTGACCTTATTTTTTGCCTTGTTTTTAAGTCACATTATTGACATATGAGTCTTTAGCTCTCTAATTCTGTAATTTGTATTGTTTTTTTGGGGGGACCACCCTGGTTGTAGTTCAGGGTCTACTTCTGGTCTGTACTCAGGGATCATTCCTGGTGGCGTACGACAGGCCCATATGGGGTGCCAGGGATCAAATCAGGTTAATCACCTGGTTGAACTATCTTCCCAATCCTTGTATTATTTGTTTTAATAAATATACTTATGACAACCTTTCTATACACTTGATTGTCTGTGTGTGTATGTGTGCTTGTATTGTATGTAAGGAGGATTCCAAGAAATAGTCATGGGGATTGTGAGACCACTCCTGAAAAATTCAACCAAGTGGGTCAGAGAGTTTAGTCCCCACAATTTGAGGATGCAGTGCGCATGTGCGTCTGTGCTACTGGAGATCACCAGAGCTTCCTTGCAGTGTCCTTCAGGGAATCATGGGGTGTTGGGATTCGACATCAGGTCCTTGGGATGCAAAGATGCCTCAGCTCGGCCCTTTGTTTACTCATAGTTTGCATAGCACCCAAAAGCAAATAAACAAAACTTCACCCAGGTCCTCCCTTGGCCGCAATCCAATGCATGCACACACATTCATCACTGCTCCAGATTTCTGATATACTGGAACTGTTTACAGTGTCGGTGACGTTTTCTGTGACAAGTCTCATACACCTTTCAATGATGAGCTTTCCCTTCACTTATCTTTAGTGAAAATGATAAATAGTACATGGAAGACCTTCAGCATTCTGGTGTTAGTTGAGGAAATGCATTTGAGTTCAGTTCAGTTACACACAGACACAGACACACACAGATACACACAGACACACCACACATACACACAAAAACATCCATCTTCAGTGCCTAATGGGCTCAAGCATGTATGCTCAGGCTCTGTATGCAACTGCTGGCCTGATAGGCCAAGAATTACCTGGAGTAACCCTTTAGACCTCCTGTGCACTGCTTGGGAAACCTCTACCTGCCTACACTCAAAGAGTGATTATTGCATTGATGAGTTGATAGCAGTAAGAATGGTGATTTGAGTAAGCAATGCAATAGCATTCTGGAATAGTTGATTGGGGTTAAAGTATATGTTTGTAGTTTCACTTGGTTATAAATCAGTGTAGCTAATTTTCTTCTTTTAATAATAATTTCCTTTATTTAAGCACCATGATGCATAATTGTTCATACTTGAGTTTCAGTCATAGATGTACAAAACCCTTCACAGTGCCCTTGTTCCACCACCAGTGCTTGTCCCCATCCCATTTTGAAAATAACTTAAGGTTTTCATCCATATATTGGTCTCACCCTGAGAAGGTTCAGTTGCTTCATATTGTTTGAGTCAGTCTCAGAACTGACTTATTTCTGTAGGAGGGTGTTGGGTATGGTGCTGGACAGATTTGATTTCATGCAGAAGATGAATTTGCCCTCTACACATTCTGAGAATGTCTCACAGGTTTCAGCCTTGGGAAGAGTTGGAGGCCATGATTTTCTTTTGATACTGTTAGACATCTTCATGGCAGGGATTTTGTCTTTTACATTTCTAAGTTTGGAGGTATATGATAGTAAATTTTACAAGGGGACAAAGCATATATTAACTATCACCTTTTTTATATAATAGACTTAGGATTTAAAAAATTTAAACTTGAGTATTTAACTTTTGACACGGGTGAAGAGGGGTATTCTTTTTTTATGACTGACATCCAACTACAAACATACATATCTATATCTATCTATCTATCTAGTCATGGGCTTAGCTAAAGGTATTATTTTAAAAAATCCCATTGAATGACTAGCTTATTTTAAATTTCAGCTTCTGCCTTTGTATCACCTATGAATATGTGAAAAGTTACTTTGCACACTGATTACTCTTCATATTTGGGTGCCTATGAAGGATATGTTGGCTGCCATCTGTTGAAGAAGTGGTAAGTAACAACTTAAGTCTGTGAAATCCAAAATGCAAATCAATCATGAACATATCTTTGGCACAGCCATTACTTTGTTTCCATTTTAAAAGACAAGTTTTTTTCAAATTATGAAAGTCATAAATCCCAATAAAAGCAAATGAATTAAATGTCATAGTTAAGAGTATAGATCTGATGAAAAATTCAGCTATTTACTAGAGATAAGTCTAGAAAGAATAAAATTATCCATGCAGATGTAGCCACTTTGTGTGTGATTAACACAACTGACCTGAAACTTTGTTTTCTTTTCTTTTTTTTTTTTTTTTTTTGGTTTTTGGGTCAAACCAGGCAGCGCTCAGGGGTTATTCCTGGCTCCATGCTCAGAAATTGCTCCTGGCAGGCACGGGGGACCATATGGGACGCCGGGATTCGAACCGATGACCTCCTGCATGAAAGGCAAACACTTTACCTCCATGCTATCTCTCCGGCCCCGAAACTTTGTTTTCTAAATCTCTCATTTGACAGTGGATCCAGGTTAGTCTAGCCACAAAAGAAATTTGAGTAAGATTTGAAAGGTAGAAGTTTGCGACCCCCAGGACCCTGCCCGCAGGGTGGACTGAGGATCACGAAGTAATTCGTGGGTCACGAGCGGGATCCGACCTAAAAAGGAGGAAAGAGGCTGGGAAAGAAATGAGCTCAAGTCAAGCTTGCTGATCAAGAGCTAAAGTTTATTGAAAGGGGCTAGCTTTTATAGCATGAGCAAAATACGGAAGTAACAGTCAGTACTTTTCCATGACATCTATAGAAAAGTAGGGGGGTCGTGCAGGATGGACTTTCCAGTTTTACATGATCTTTATGGGCCACAAACATTCTTTCACAATGGTAGCTTAACAGGATGTGTGATCTTATCTTAGCAGCTCGGGTGGTTTATTGGAACGTCTTGTGACCTTTGTAATATATGGCTGTTCTTTCCTTTAGGTCCATGGGGGAAATGCCACAGTGGCCGCCTGTCATGTACACAGGCCTTAAGTTTCAGGCATCAGAGACTTCATTTTGCTCTCTAGCTCTAACAGCCTCCAACAGAAGTTCTGCTTTGGCTCATGGGTTGGTGTAGAGTTGAGCTCACTGGTCACAACCCTTTGGGCAGTACTTTTCTAGCTCCCCCAGGACCTTTTTTATGTTGAGTCAGAAGTGGGCTTTTTGGTCAAGACTGTTTTCTTACACTTCATGTCACACACATCATTGATGTTGCCATAGATGAATTTCAGTTTGTCCTGACTCTTCCCCTTCTCATATTCTTCCGTATTTCCTGATCATCTTCTCTGAGATTTTTCTCCTGGCAGAAAAAATAGAACTAGCTTAGCCAGATCCCACAATGATGGTACAATTCTATTTAATAACCTCTCATTTTCATCATTATAGTGGTTCTTTTCATATCAAACCTAAGTAATTCCATTTTCCTCCTCCTCCTCCTCTTCTTCTCCTCCTCTACCTCTTCCCCCCTCCTCCTCCCCCTACCCTCCTCCTCCTCCTCCCCTTACCCTCCTCCTCCTCCCCTTACCCTCCTCCTCCTCCCCTTACCCTCCTCCTCCTCCTCCTCTTCCTTCCCTCCTCCTCCTCCTCCCTCCTCCTTCTTCTTCTTCTTCTTCTTTCTTCTTCTTCTTCATCTTCGTCTTCTTCTTCCTTCTCATTCTCCTCCTCCCCCTCCTCCTCCTCCTCCTCCTCCTCCTCCTCCTCCTTCTTCATTTTCTATCTGGACACCTTTCACATCCTTTTCTTGCCTAATTGCTATGACCAGAAATTCCACACTAGGTTGAATAGTAGAGAGAGGGCAGCCTTGTCTTGAACCGGATTTTAGAGAAAAGGCTTTTAAGTTGATCTCCATTGAGAATAATATTTGCCATTGACTTGTGGTAGATGGCCTCTACTATATTGAGAAAAGTTCCTTCTATTACCATCCTGATGAGAGTTTTTATCAAGAATGTGTGTTGGACCTTATCAAATGCTTTCTCTGCATTTATTGACATGAGCATATGATTTTTCTTTTTCTTTTTTGTTGCTATGGTGTATTATTTTGATTGATTTACAGATGTTAAACCTCCCTTGCATTCCTGGGATGAAACATACTTGGTTATAGTGAATGACCTTCTTGATGAGGTATTGGATCCTGATTGCCAGAATTTTGTTGAGGATCTTTGCATCTGTGTTCATCAGGAATATTGGTCCATGGTTTTCTTTTCTTTTCTTTTCTTTCTTTCTCTTTCTTCTTTCTTTCTTTCTTTCTTTCTTTCTTTCTTTTCTTTCTTTCTTTCTTTCTTTCTTTCTTTCTTCTTTCTTTCTTTCTTTCTTTCTTTCTTTTCTTTCTTTCTTTCTTTCTTTCTTTCTTTCTTTCTTTCTTTCTTTCTTTCTTCTCTCTTTCTCTTCTCTTTCCTTCCTTCCTTCCTTCCTTCCTTCCTTTCCTTCCTTCCTTCCTTGCGGGGTCCTGAAGCCCCCAGGGGGGCCCGGCCAGCAGGAATTAGCTGGGAAGACTTCTCAGACAACCGCACTCCTATTTTGCTGGGTAGAAGCACAACCACACTGTAAAAAATCTGAGAGAGGTTAATAATAAAGACCCAAGGCAATGTCTCACTGCTCAAGGGCGTTTATTGAGGTCCAGCACCTCTTTAAATAGGGAAGGTGAAGGAGGCAGGCAAAAGGCAATGTCAATCATTCTTTTGGCATGAAAATTACTTCATTATTCCAAATAAGGCAAGTGGGCAATACTTCTTGCAGTATCCATGGAAACATCTTGTGACCTTCTAGCTGCATTTCTAAACTTTTTAACAGATATAAGGTGGGGGCAATGTTCTTACAGAAATAATTTTGTACAGACAATGTAACATATACACATAATAACTGCCTTGTTGACTCCGGAATGTAGTTGAGGGAGTAAGACCTCATTTCTGGGAATGGTACTGGGCCGTGTTGCTCTCCTCCGGGCTACAAGATTAATTATCTCCTGCAGCTGCACATTCCTTTCTCTTTGGCCCAAGAATTTACAGCAAGACTGCATGTAGCCTTTAGGTGAAAGGCTGGATTATGGCAGAAAGAACAGCAAAATGGCCTCAAACAAGTCACAGTCCCCAACATCTCCCCCTTTCTCTTCTAATAAAAGAAGGAAAGTCGTGAGTGGGTGGAAGAACCGTGTCTTAGGCTACAAGGTTTGACCAGGTTGGACACGGCCAAAGCCGCATTTAAAAGATGGCTACAGGCACCGTGGGTGTGCACAGAGATTCGAATTATGTTTTGTAGCCTTTTAGGGACGTGTCCTAACTGGGACCTTGCTAATCCCGTCGTAGGTGTCTCCACAGCCGAGAGCACAAGTACCGGAGCGAGCTCCGTTTGTTAGCTATGCGCTCTATCTCCTGAAAACTTAGTGGCTGGAAGGGCGGCTTGGTGACAAAAGCCAAGTTTTCACAGAAGTCACGTTGGGTTAACTGTTGGTAGTGAACTTGAACAGAGGTTTTTGCCGTCTCATCTACCTGGTTTTTAACAAGGGCAGTAAGTTTGCGGAAAGCCCATGGGTCAAAGGAAAGGAGCAGCATGAGGCTAATAAGAGGGCCCAAAATAGTGGACAGTAATGTATGTATCCAAGGAGAAGAGAAAAAACCAACCCTGTTACCAACTTTGTTTTTGGTCAAAACGTTTCTGGAACTCCTTCATACCGTTACCAATACGTAGAACACTATCCCTAACTAATCCAGATTTGTCTTTAAATACACAGCATAGTTCTTTAAGGGCCACACAGACTCCCCCTTCCTATATAAGGGCAAAATATAAAGTACGACGATTTTGAAGAACTACATCAGCAAGGGAACTAACAGTATCGTAGGGGTTGAGGAGAGAAGCTAAGCTAACAGCGTTTATAATATGGGTCTGTGAGGGCTAGAGCAGAGGCATTTATAATATTTAAAATAACTTGAGAGGAGGAGGATGGGCCAGAAGGCAGAGTTCGTAGCTCACAACTTGCCCAATAGTGAGTTAATGACGTTGAGGCTGAACTTTCCAGAGAAGAAGTTTAGAGTCATTGGTGTAGATAGGAGGTTTAAACGTTGTGATGCTTTCATAAAACGGCGAAACTGGTGAATTGCAGATTGAACAGTGTTTATAGCTGGTGTTGGAGAGCGCTTGGGCAGAGGCATTGACCATTTGCAGGATGAGGTTCAAGGTGGAAACCGGACCAACAGGTTTGATGGTTATTTTAGGCATTAACAAAGCTAAAACATAATAATCATGATAAGCAAGAAACATTTCAGTAACAATATGGGGAGAAAATCCAGTGGAACAAACAAAATAAGTGGAGTTGGGGGCTTCAATGAAGATGGAAGAGTTGTTAACAATAAAGGTTTGATTGCAAAGGTTTGATTGTTGAACAGGCGGGCACATATATGGTTCGAGTAAGCAAAGTTCCACGACCGTGACTTGTTTGCCATGGAGGTTGTTGGTGGCAGTGGTGGGCATCCAAGGCAGCTAGGCAGAGTGCTCAATTCAGCATTGTTAAAGGTGGAGTTTGTCAGAAACAGGTTTGCAGGAAAGGCGGCTGGCAGGAGGGGTGACAGGCTTTTTTGAAGTGGATGAAGACAGGACTGTGGAAGGCTGCGGAAATTTTTTGTTAGACTTCAGCATTTAAAAAATTTTTATAATTAACAATCGCCAATTTATCAAAAACTTTTAAACTGAACATAAATGATTTTTGTTAAACTTTTTAGTTATTATTTTAAAGCTAGATGCTATTTTTTAGCTATAAATACATATTCTATAGGCCTGAACTTACACATAGCAGGAAAGTTGGGTGACTGCAAAGTCCAGAAATTCTCCAGGGAAAAGTTATCCCCGATGGCCATTGAGAAATCTGGGGTTTGCTATCTCCCACACTTTCCGCCATGTTCTTAGAAGGACAAAGCTAGCTTAATACATAATTTTTAACACATGATTTTTAGTTGCAACATGCCAGTTTGTGAACTGACCAGACCGAACCAGGTTGAAAAATTTAATTGAAATTTGAAAAATGGATAAGGCTTTAAAAATTGTATTATTATAAAATGTAGAGATAACAAATAAACAGACAAAACAAAACAACACTAAACACAACATTTTACACTTGTGGCCACTTTCATTCATCACAACAGACACATAAACAGACAAAAGGATTGATTTAAGACTTATTTATAAAAAATTGACAAGCGCTTTTAAATATTTAGCTAGCATGTTTGTGAGAAGAAAAAAAAATTTTTTGTAGAAAAACTTTTTTAGTTTTGAGAAGTACTTAATGTAGATGGAGTGGAACTTTGCTGAAAATAAATTTTAAGGTTTAGATTTAACACAAAACATTTTTAAAACAATTTTAATTTGAAGTTTAAAACATTAAGTAAAATGGTTAATAAGCAGTAAAAATTTTTAAGTAAAATGGTTAATGAGCACTGTAGAAGGAGTCTTCACTCTGAAGTATGAAATCATTTGCTGTAAATGAATAGGTTTTCTTTAAATTGGTTTTGCAGTAGAACAGTAAGACAGCTGCAATAAAGTGTTAAAATTTTTATGATTAAACACAATAGCATGAACTATGATTATTAAAGGTATAAAAAACTGATTTTAAAAATACAAACAACTGTTTTTACTATGAAGACTTTAAGTGAATAATTTGTAAAAAATATTATATACTAAATTAACTAAATGCTTAGATTATTACAAAATATAGTTAAAGACATCTGATACATTTACACACTTAGAACTTAAGACCAAAATTGTATTTAATACTAGTTAATTTGCTTATAAAGTTTAGTTACTTTTATATATTCTTATAAAATTATATATAATATATTTTTTCATTTATATTATTTTTTCACTGCGACACAAATATACAGATTTATATAATGTGCTGATATTTTGAATGCACTTAAAATAATAGTTTTTTCAATGCAGAAATAAAGAACAACCATTGCTGTAGCACAAAGTTAAAACTAAGGGTACTATAAAGCATACTTAGGTGTTTACTGTGCATTAAATTAACTATATTGTTTAAAAAGGCTAACCGCATTATTTTTTACATAATTTTGTAAATACTTTAAAAATTAAAATAAAACTTTTAATAGAAATATAAGACTTAATTTTAACACTTTTGTGTTCGTTTGGATTTTAAAACACAAAGAAGTTTTTCTTTTACCAACATTTTGTTATCTGTAAAGTGACAGAATCATGACCTTGCTTTAAAATTTTCTGAGAGGCATGAAAAAAAATTTATTGCCTTTATCTTTCTGTTGCTTTTTAATGTTTTAATAATTACTTTACACTACTTAATGCACTAAACCTAATAACACATATTTGACGAAGTGTAGGGCTGACAAGGTGAAGCAGAGTTTTTCACTGATAACTTGGGGAGGGGCTAGCACAGTTAACAGCAGGAAGGTTAGAGGCAAATTATTTACAGTTAGCAGGGTGTAATGATATATATAAAAAAAAAGCAATCTTTTAAGATTAATTACTAATTTATTGGAATTAGAGGGAATGGCAACCGAAGAGGGGAGTCTGGGTTGCAAAAGCACCATGGGGATCATGGTTTTATTAATTGATTTGAGAATATGCAAGAGATGCTACTTTTCAGATTTCTTTTGAATAACAAAGATTGGGTATTTCAAGGTGAATTGGAAGGCTTAAGGTGGGAGTGGCAGGGCTTGAGCTGGCTGTTTTCCAAGGCTGGCAGGAAAGAGGCTGAAGGAGGCTGAGGGCTGGTTTGAACAAAATGTACTTAGTAAAGGGTACATTAGGCTCAGAAGTTTTAACAGCAAAGTGTAGATATTGCAAGGTTTTATGGCTTAGCAGATGATACTTTGTAATTATCCTGCTTACTGTGCCCTTAGAATTTTTTGTAGGCACTGCAGCAGTTTCTGTTTTATGGCACTTAGCCTCACTTTCATTAGTTTGTCTCTTTGAGTTCTCAAGAGGGGGGCCTGGCCGTGGAATTCAGTGGGCAGAGGACAGACAACTATAGATTTAGGAGGGGGGGAAAACGCCTGAAGGGCAGAAACCTGTGAATCAAGAGAAGCAGCCTGTTTTTGAAGGCTTAAGATTTGTTTAAGATTTTTAATTTGGCTAAGTAGTTTCATATCTATAGCTTTAAGAGGGGGAGCGGTGAGAGGAGGGAAATTGCCATGGTTAGGGACTGAGCGTTCAGGGCATTTAGAATTTTTTCTCCTGGGGCGGCGGAGGCTGCTGAGCAGGCGGGGGAAGACTTTCTCCATTAGGGAGAAAGACAGGAAAGGTAGCGCTGGTTTTTGAGCCAAGAGCATTATCAAGTTTGTTAGAGAGGTGAGAGACCATGGATGTAATTGTGGTGAGTTGGGAGCTTAAGTCAGAAAAAGGGGGGGGGGTAAAGGAGAAAGCAGCAACAGTTTGTTGCCGGTGTGGGGGAGCTGCTGGAATGCCGGCTCTGGGGAGCGACTTCCAGGCACAGAGGGCAGCAAGAGCCATGTTGGCAAGCTGGGACCTGGAAAGTGTGTGCTGTACCTTTAAGGTATGAAAAGAGGCGAGGCCAGCTATAAGAGCTTAGAGATTAGGATTCCTGCCTATTTGCAGGGGCTTTGCAATGAAAAAAAAAAAGTTAACTTCTCAAGAGACAAAGAGTTCAGCTTTTAGATTCTAAGCAGGAGAGCGTGTAAGGGGCTTGGGGGCCATAGGAGGTTACGGCTTGAAACGGCTCTTTGAGGCTTTTCCAATTAAAGGCTTTGTATTGTTGCAATTGCTGGCTAAGGAGGGGAGGGTGGTGAGGGGAGTAAAGGTTTTGGTGGAACAGGGACGGAGCTGAGGCTAGGGAAGTGAAGGGCTGTTTAGGATTTTGCACAGAGGGTGCAGCGGCCTCTTCTGTAGGGGTCTGGGTGCATAGAGCAGAAGCATGGACAGAAGTAAGGGAGGGATATAAATGAGAAGCATTAGAGAGATCTTTAAGAGCATTAGTTACTTTGGAGACAAAGGTAGAAGAATCAGTGGTGGAGGGAGGACAAGGGGAAGTATTCTCAGAGGGAGAAGGGAGATGAGAGACAGAATTAGAACGAGAGGGAGTCCTGGAACACTCACGGGACACTTGTTGTACATGAGATTCAACGGCATGGATGATGTCTTTGGCGGTTCCGGCATTTTTAGTTACAATGATATCTCTTAACAGGCTCCAATATTGGAACATAATTTTTTCCTTCTGTGAATCATCATTATTTACAAAATAATCACTCATTTCATGTCCTACTTTGTCCCAAGTGGACGCAACAATTTCTGGACAGGTAATAATAAACCAATGACATACATTATGAATAAACATAAGAAAATTACAAATATTCTTTTTGGTAACCTCTACATGTCTGGCTTTCAACTCAGACTGAATATCAATAATGAATTTAAGTTCAGTACTCAATGAAAACACCCATGGTAGCGTATCCTATGGGTGAAGCCCCAAAAGCCAATCAGGGGCGGTGATCGGAACGACTGAAAAAACTGCAGTTTAAATATTTGATTAAGGCTAACTCGTTTCAACGCCTACCCTGATGAGGTATATCCTGCGATTTACGAAACAGCTCCGGACTCGCCGACCCGTAGTCGTTCGGAGTGTGGCGGTGGTCTTCGAGCCCAGCGTTGGGCGCCAAAATGCGGGGTCCTGAAGCCCCCCAGGGGGGCCCGGCCAGCAGGAATTAGCTGGGAAGACTTCTCAGACAACCGCACTCCTATTTTGCTGGGTAGAAGCACAACCACACTGTAAAAAATCTGAGAGAGGTTAATAATAAAGACCCAAGGCAATGTCTCACTGCTCAAGGGCGTTTATTGAGGTCCAGCACCTCTTTAAATAGGGAAGGTGAAGGAGGCAGGCAAAAGGCAATGTCAATCATTCTTTTGGCATGAAAATTACTTCATTATTCCAAATAAGGCAAGTGGGCAATACTTCTTGCAGTATCCATGGAAACATCTTGTGACCTTCTAGCTGCATTTCTAAACTTTTTAACAGATATAAGGTGGGGGCAATGTTCTTACAGAAATAATTTTGTACAGACAATGTAACATATACACATAATAACTGCCTTGTTGACTCCGGAATGTAGTTGAGGGAGTAAGACCTCATTTCTGGGAATGGTACTGGGCCGTGTTGCTCTCCTCCGGGCTACAAGATTAATTATCTCCTGCAGCTGCACATTCCTTTCTCTTTGGCCCAAGAATTTACAGCAAGACTGCATGTAGCCTTTAGGTGAAAGGCTGGATTATGGCAGAAAGAACAGCAAAATGGCCTCAAACAAGTCACAGTCCCCAACACTTCCTTCCTTCCTTCCTTCCTTCCTTTCTTTCTTCTTCCTTTTTTTTTTTTGTTGCAGCATCTGTGTCTGGTTTTGGTATCAAGGTGATGTTAGCTTCGTAAAAACTGTTTGGCAGTGTTCCTGATTATTCAATTTCATGAAAGAGCCTGCAGAGCATTGGGTAGAAGTACCTCTTGAAAGGTTTGAAAGAATTCGCAGCAAATCCGCCTGGGTCTGGGCTTTTGTTTTTGGGAAGACTCTTGATGACCATTTTAATTTCCTCAGTAGTGATATGTCTGTTTTGATATGCAAGATCATCCTTGTTTAGCCATAGAAGATTATGAGTCTTAATCTGGTGTATTAGATTTCTCTCTCTCCATTTCTTTGTGAGTTTTGCTAGTGGTTTATTGATCTTTATTTTTTCCAAAGAGCCAGCTTTTGTTTTCAAATTATTATTATTATTATTATTGGATTTCCATTTCATTGATTTCTTCTCTAAGCTTTGTTATTTCCTTCTGCCTACTTATTTTTGGTGCCTTTTGTTGGTCATTTTCTAGTTCTGAAAGCTGTGTCATTAAGCTTTTAGTATAAGCCCCTGCTTCCTTCCTGATGTGTGCTTACAAGGCTATAAATTGTCTTCTTAGTATTGCTTTTCCTGTGTCCTATAATTCTAACATTTTTTTGTCTTCATTGTCATTCATTTCCAGGAATGTTTTAATTTCCTTTTTGTTTCATCTCTGGCCCACTGGTGGTTCAGTAGTGAACTGTTTAGTTTCCAGGTGTTAAAGTTTTTCTTTATTGTTCACATCTAATTTCATCTGTGGTTCATGTCGAATTTGTAGTTCACATCTAATTGAGATCTGTGAAGGTAGTTTGTACAATTTCTATTCTCTTGACTTTATGAAGATATGTTGCATGTGGTTTATCCTGGAGAATGACCCATGTGCATTGGAGAATTATCTCCATTATTATTAAAATTATTAGAATTATTAGAAACCTATATCCAGGTTTCTGAGGATGGAGTGCCAGATATATATATACTAGTCCATTTTCTTCCATTTTCTTTTCAGAGCCAATACATTCTTTTTTTTGTTTGTTTTTTTTTTTTTTTTGGGTCAAACCTGGCAGCATTCAGGGGTTACTCCTGGCTCTATGCTCAGAAATTGCTCCTGGCAGGCTCAGAGGACCATATGGGATGCCGGGATCTGAACCTTCTGCATGCAAGGAAAATGCCTTACCTCCATGCTATCTCTCTGGCCCCACCAATACATTCTTGTTGGGTTTCAACCTGGTTGATCTATCAAGAGGTGTCAGGGCAGTGTTGAGATCTCCCACTATTATTTTGCTGATATTGATATTTTTTTTCAGGTTTGTCAAGAGTTATATTAAATATTTTGCTGGTCCATCATTGGTGCATACATGTTTAGGAGTGTGATTTCTTCGTGTTGTACATATCCTTTGATTAGTGAAAAATGACCATCTTTGTCCCTTACAACTTTTCTGAGTCTAAAGTTCGTTTCATCTGATACTAATATGGACACTCTAGCTTATTTAAGGGTATTGTTTGCTTGGATGATTTTCCTTCAGCCTTTTATTTTAAGTCTGTGCTTTTTTGATTCTTCAAATGTGTTTCTTGAAGGCAGCAAAATGTTGGATTCTGCTTTTTGATCCATTTTGCCACTGTCTCTTAACAGGTGCATTTAGTCCATTGACGTTGAGAGAGATAATTGTCATGGGGATTTAGTGTCAACTTTGTGTAGAAGTTTGGTGTATTTGTTGGTCTTTCTTTCCTTAAAGTAGACCTTTCAGCTCTTTTTTATGGCTGGTTTTGAGTCTGTAATGTTTCTGAGCTATTTTTTATCCATGAAATGAATGTGCAGGCTTGCAAGAACAATTAAAGTAGTAGTATTCAAAAACACTAATTCTAGTTATTTAAAAAATTATAAGCAATGGAAGGGATGGTTGATTTGTCTGGAAAATGGTGGGTGAAGAGGTCTAGGAAGGGCCTGTCAGGTTAGCTGACCCTTGAGCCACAGTTTAGAATATTATGGCTTGGTAGATAGATTGGCAGAAGGAGAAGTACAGAGGTTTAAAAAATTCATGTTCAAAATGGAGCTGAGGGACCCAGAGAGATAGCACAGCACATTTGCCTTGCAAGCAGCCGATCCAGGACCAAAGGTGGTTTGTTCAAATCCTGGTGTCCTATATGGTCCCCCGTGCCTGCCAGGAGCTATTTCTGAGCAGACAGCCAGGAGTCACCCCTGAGCACTCCCGGGTGTGGCCCAAAACAAACAAACAAAACAAACAAACAAACAAACAAACAAAAAACCACAATGGAGCTGAGAGGTGGCTGGCAGCCCCTGATGATTCAGAAGGGACATGGCAGGAAGGCCTCCACTGCTCTAGTAAGGAGTTTACCTTTTGTCTTTTCAAAGGGCTGAGCAGACAGGCTCTGAGTCCTCTGACACTGTTGAAATGGATGTTCATGAACGGTGGGGCAGCAACTAAAATTTTTTTGGGGTGCAGGAGGGGCAAAGGATAAAGGAGGGCTAAAGAGATATTAAAAAGGAAGAATTAGCATAAATATGGCAGTAGACCAGAGGCAACTCCACATTGGGTGCTGGAGTAGGATGGGGGATCACCCTTGGTCACTAGCGTAACCATGTAGTGCTAGAAGCAGACCCAAGCCTCTATCATACATAGCTTGTGCTCCAGCAATTAAGCAATCCTAGCAGTCAAAGATGCTTTTCAAAGTGCTTCAGGGCTAGAGCCATAAGACAGTGGGTAGGGGTCTCGCCTTATGGACAGCTGACCCTGTTCAATCCCCGGTATCCCTAACCTGCCATGGGGAACTTTTTCATATGCTTAATCTCTTCAGTAAGTACACACCTACTTATTAGCTGTCACAGCACCAAATTCTGAGCGACTGTACTGACAGAGGAAGAAGACAGGCTAGAGTGATATAGTACAGTGGGTAGTGTATTTTCTTTTTTTTTAAATTAAATAAGTTCTTTAATTGAATTACCATGAGACACACAGTTACAATGTTGTTCATGATTTTCAGTCATACAATGTACAACACCCAGTGCACACTTTCCACTACAAATCTCCCAGTTTCCCTCCTGCCCTTCCCCTTGGCATCTCCCCTGTCTGCCTCTGTGGCAGACATGTTTCTTTTCTCTGTTTCATTCTCATTCCCTTTTTTTCCTTTCAGAAACTGTGGTTTGTGATATTGTTTCTGAAGGGGTATCATGCATGTCACTTTACCTCCTTTCAGCATCCAATTCTTGTCTAAGATGATCATTTCCAACTCTCATTATCATAGTGGTTCCTTCTCTGCCCTAATTGCATGCCCTCACTTATTTTTTTAATTTTTTTATTTTAAATTATGAGAACAAAAGATGCAAAGAAAGAGGACAAGGTAAAGTTACAGTGGAAGGACAATCAGCCATAACATAATTCTCAGAAGAAGTCCCCTTGCTGATATCTTAACTTTGAACTTTCAACCAAAGAACGTTAAGATAAATAAAACAGAATCCATGGACAATTACTTTGTCCCTCAAGTCCCCAGATTGTAGCACATTATAATATTTCTTAACAGCACACAAGGCAATTTAAAGCCATAAAACTTACGTAACTCCTTAAACATTAGAGGCATAGTATTTTTTTTTTTTTTTTGTGGTTTTTGGGTCACACCCGGTAGTGCTCAGAGATCATTCCTGGCTCCAGGCTCAGAAATTGTTCCTGGCAGGCACGGGGGACCATATGGGATGCCGGGATTCGAACCGATGACCTCCTGCATGAAAGGCAAACGCCTTACCTCCATGCTATCTCTCCGGCCCCGAGGCATAGTATTTTTTACATTTCCATGTACATGCATATTAGCTTAAGTTAACCTCAAATTTTAAGTGGGTGCATTTAACCTCAAATTTTAAGTGGGTGCATTTTAAGGATTAGAGTCAAAGGAGCACAGCAAAAACAGTGTTAGAGTGGCAATTGTTGTTTGCATAGGCCCACCAAAATATGAGAGGCATGGAAAGGAATAACCTTGGCCTAAATACAAAGAGATCCTACCCCTGAAGTTTCCTGGCATAAGACCAACTCTAGGCTTCAGGCAAGTTATCGTCCAATCCCAGACATTGTCCATAGTGCCAACACACTTTTCACACAGTCTCTGTTGTTGATGTCATGTTTCTGTATTAAAGATTCTGGAATCTGCATATCCTAAATTGAAGTCATGATGTGGAGTGTCTTCTCGTTTCACCTCACCATGAAAGGGCAATACAGGAAGCCCTGTCCTATAAGCAGGTCATTGTTAAGTCTTCTAATTGTTAAGGGAAGTCTCTTTTCAGCAGGACGATGTCTGAGCAGTGGTAGGGTCTTCTGTGGTAGAGGATTGCTTCCAGGTGATGTTATAGACAAACCTCACAATTAAGGGGTAGTGTATTTTCTTTGCATGTGGCTTAGATGGGTTCGATCCTTGACATTCCATGTGTTTTCCAAGCTTGCCAGGAGTGATTTTAGAGCACAGAGCCAGGAGTGAGTCCTGAGTGCTGTCAAGTGTGGGCCCAAAGAAACCAAACAAAAAACAGGAAGAGGAAGGAGAGAGCACCCTGAATCAGATAAAGTTGGGGGTTGGCATTCCAGAATTTAGCATAGATAGATCTTAGGGAGATTCTGAAGCAGGAACAGAATCACCCACAGTCCCTTCCAGTATCTTCATGATTTCCTTTATGACATATTTCAGATTGCTTTCTGTTTTATGGGATTTCTTTTCTTTCCCTAATGTCCTAGATAGCATCAGGTGAGATGGTGGTTAGTCCTGACCTAGTGCAGTACACTCAAATTTCACTGATTATACATGTAGTGAACAGGAGGGAAGGGAAGTTTTGTATTTGCTTTGATTTCAGAGCAGTCCTAGTTCACAGAACTAGAAAGAGTGAATAAAATTTCATATAGAACGATGAAGTTAAAGAAATCCTTTAAAACTCCAAGAGTGTTCCCCAATTATTGCCACTGCATTCAAAGGGAAAACCCAAATACTTTTCTTCAAGGCCCAAACTCCTTAGGTAGGGTTAGCTACTTCGGTGGAGTTTAGTCTGATCTTTCTACTTGACAAAACCTTATTATTATAGGGTTGACTTCATTATGATTAGGATTTGTGGTAGCAAAATGAATTGATAGATGGTATACTTTTTCATACTTGAGTGTTAAATCTCTAGTATGGTGATTAGAAACAATGATTGTAACAGAATCCTTAAAGATTATAAAAACAATAAATTGGGGATGGAGAGATGTAGTATAGGAGTTAAGGTGCTTGTTGAAATGCTCCCTGCATTTATGAAATAAGAAGGCACTGGTGAGGAGATTCGTCAAGAGACACTGAGTGTGGATCATAAATTGTCAGGTTTCAGAGATCACTGTCTTTTTTTGTTTGTTTTGCTTTGTTTTCTTTATTTTCTGTGATTTTTGGCTATTATATTACTCAGATGGCCTTTTCCTACCATTAAAACCTGTCATCCTCTCTCTCACATCCCCTCTCTCACAGGTTAGTTGACAAAACACTTAAAAAACACTCAGCCAAGAATTTGGTAAATGAGTGTTCCCCCCAAAAAAGTGTTGACTCGAGTTCTGTGCCTTATAAGTAATTAAATGTAGCACATTTTAAGAATATTATCATTTGGGAAGGGAATCAGTTCAGAAGATAAATTGAAATTCAAGCTTAGTGACTTTTTGTTCAGCTTTTCCCAATATTTTTGGGCATTTAAATGCCACATTGTATTGATTACAAAAATGAATAGTTAGGCAGTCACTTATCTATCTATGTACTTCCTGGAGCACTTTTGCCTTCTGTCATTTTATGTAATATTTCTAAATAACAGCTCTGATGTAGAAGTGGGTTTCACCATAGGTTGGCTTACAAATCGAGATTATAAAACAAGCCTCCTTAAGAGTCCAAAATTTTCTTTTGATTACTATAATAGATGAAACAATGATCCCATAAAGATGTCCTAGTTGCTGAAACTTGTGGATATGTTGCCTAACATAACAAAAGGGACTGTAGATATGATTAAGTTAACAATCTGGAGATGGGAAGAGTTCTTTTACTATCCCACTAGGCCTGTTATGATCACACAGAGGGATGCAGGAGTGATAGGGAGTTTTGAAGATGCTGTGTTTGAGATTTGAAGATTCCTGGCTTGAAGAATTACCGGTTGTCCCCTCCCCCAAACCAGGGAAATAAGTGTTCTCAGTTTAGCTTCCAGAAAAAATACTACTGGACTGACAAATTGATTTTAGAATAAGGCCCATGTTGGACTCCTGACCTCTACAATTTTAATAGAAATTATACTTTATTTTGTCGCAAAAAGTGGTAGTTTTGTTTTTTCTAACATTAGTAGGAAATTAATATAGTTACCATGAAATATTTATTTTGTCATTTCTAGAATTATTTTTAGTGGTAAGAACCTGTAAATATATTCATGGGATTTTTGTTGCCTCTGGTGAAGTCACAGCTCATTTTTGCTATGCAAAGACCCAGAAGTGAGAAAGCTATTTAAGGTTTGATCCTGTGTAAAATTTTGTGTGTGAATGACCTTTAGAAATAAAATCTAGAAGATTATATTTGTTTTTGTTGAGAAAACTTTCAGCTTACTATCTAGATTCCAGCTTATTTTCTCAGGCTAGAGAAGATTAATGTCTATACAAATTTAAATTTTTCTAAAACATAATAGATTTTTTTTTGGTTTTTAGGTCACACCCGGCAGTGCTCAGGGGTTATTCCTGGCTCCATGCTCAGAAATTGCTCCTGGCAGGCACGGGGGACCATATGGGACGCCAGGATTCGAACCGATGATCTTCTGCATGAAAGGCAAACGCTTTACCTCCATGCTATCTCTCCGGCCCCACATAATAGATATTTTAAGTGGAAATATTATAAGCAATGAAGTATGATGAACTTGTTTTTTGTATGATTGAATAAAATCTAAACCCAAGGAGAATAAATTAACATTTAGAAATGTTATCAACACCTGCTATTCCATTTATAGCCAGAAGATGGCAGAACTGACACAGAATTGACATTTTGAAGCGAACTATCATAATAGATTGGATTTTACATGAATATTTAATCTTAATTTGGAAGCATGCTTTCTAGCAAGAATTTAGGAATTACACACGAAGACGAATCAAGATATAAATGTTACCTGTTCCTTCAAAAAGCATCAGTATTGAGGCTATTCTGTGAAATTTCCTCATTGAGTTTATTAGGCAAAGTGCAAAATAGTGTTAGCTTGGAATGCTATTAAAATTTTTCTGTTGAACTTATTATATATTTGCATTTATAAACATGAGTTGAGCTGATATCGGACCTTAAGTAAAGACCTCCACTGATGTTTAAACTAGGGATAGTGGGGCCGGAGAGATAGCATGGAGGTAAGGCGTTTGCCTTTCATGTAGAAGGTCATCAGTTCGAATCCCGGTGACCCATATGGTCCCCCGTGCCTGCCAGGAGCAACTTCTGAGCATGGATCCAGGAGTAACCCCTGAGCACTGCCAGGTATGACCCAAAAACCACAAAAAACCCCCCACAAACTAGGGATAGTAATGAACCCATAAAGTATGACAAAATTTAATTTATAAGTTAGGAACAGTAAAAGAATAAAATCAGACACTCATAACACTGTAACAGTAAAGCTTATGTAAATGTGGTGGCTCTCAAAATATTATTTAAAATATATAAGCAAAATATTTTTATTGAAGAAAATTTAGAAAAGTGTGAGGGTGAGAGGAGAGTGGAGAACGAGGAGAGGAAGGAGAAAGAGTGAAAGTGAGTAAGAGAAAGAGAGAGAGATCTCTGGCATTATTTGAGGGTTTCCAGCAGGACTGATCCTGGGGTACTCAGTGCCCTGAAGAACCTATGCAACACATGCAACCAGTCCCTAGACATTTCCTTCCCTCCCTCCCTCCCTCCCTCCCTCCCTCCCTCCCTCCCTCCCTCCCTCCCTCCCTCCCTCCCTCCCTCCCTCCCTCCCTCCCTCTCTCCCTCCCTTCCTTCCTTCCTTCCTTCCTTCCTTCCTTCCTTCCTTCCTTCCTTCCTTCCTTCCTTCCTTCCTTCCTTCCTTCCTTCCTTCCTTCCTTCCTTCCTTCCTTCCTTCCTTCCTCTCTCTGTTTTGTTTTTTTCTTTATTATTGTATACATGCACTTAAGTTTGTCACACAATGTATGGATTGTCAGAAAAAAAACATCCTCCTCTCTATATCTTCTCTTTAATCTAGCAGTGGTCTTCAAACTTTTTAAACAGGGGACCAATTCACTGTACCTCACACGGTTGGAGGGCTGGACTATAGTAAAAACAAAAACTATGGACAAATTCCTATATATATATTTTATTTTGAAGTGAAGTAACAAAATGAGAACAAATACAATATGTGGCATGCGGGTCGTAGTTTGAGGACCACTGACAAAGGAATTCAGTGTTCTACTCAAACGTCCAATCTCCCATCCTCTATGCGTAAATTCTGGAAATCAAATAATTTACAGGAAAATAAAGAGGACTAATTGCAAAAATTCTTGAAGTCTTTGGAGATCTTGACTGTGATACAGGTGACAAGACAAATGCCCTTCTATGGTTATTACTTAAGCCCTTAATAAACAGTAGATTTATTGAAAAACAAACTCTAACACTGTTTGGCACAAATCAGTATCTTATTTTCATATAGACAGTTCCACCAAGGGAAGAGAGAAAAGACAGCAATATAAAATGTTTCTCTTCTGATCTCCCCAAATTCCCCCCCCAAAAAAAAAACCCCAGTCTAATGTCTGCACTGGCCAGCACAATACGCCAAATCTATTCTCAAAAGAGATATCAATCAAGCCGTGAAAACTTATGGATACAGCAGCTACACACCTGAAAACCTGTAGTTTCAGACACAGAGGCAGATCAAGTCCAGCCCTGTTGATACCATGTCAACTGCACCCACCACCCACAATCATGGTTTTGTCAATGACCCAGCTTCACCATTGGCCCTGCTTCACCACTCATCTATGTCTCTCTGCACATACCCATCTTACCAAAACTCCAGGTATGCTGTTTTTTTTTCTTAAAATATATTTTTATTTAAGCACCATGATTACAAACATGTATGTACTTGGGGTTCTGTTATAAAAAAAGAACACCCCCCCTTCACCACTGCAACATTCCCACCACCAGTGCCCCCCCATCTTCCTCCTCCTTCACCCTTGCTGGTATTCAAGACAGGCATTCTATTTATCTCACTACCATGGTCACGATATTTGTTAGTGTAGCCATTTCTTTTTTTTTTTTAATCATTTTTTTCAGAACCTAGAATTAAATCCACATCCTCACATATGCGACATAAGCCTTCTACCGCTGAGCTACATACCTGGCCTAAATTTACTAGCTTGTATTTTCTGAAATATAAATTCAAGAGGCATAGTATGATAGAGATGTCGGTATAAATACTTTTCATTGTCGCTGAAGACCACTAGGAGCAGTCAAAGCTGTGACTTTAGCCTCAACAGCTACTGGAGTCACATGAGTTACCAGATAACTTGTACTTTTTCTTACAGAGAGGCAGATATAGGTTTCTCTCTGTTCCCAATATTCTTCTTTAATACTTTCTGCTAGGCCAGAAAAAATCAAAAGTTCATTCTTCTGAACTTTCAAGATACCACGTCTGAATTTTAATACTTCAGAGAAGGAACTGAGGAAAGAGGGTTTAATCCTCACTCATGTTCTGGTTCACTTCCATAATGGAAATGAGTAATTGGTAACTAGAAGATCTAAAATTTGATGCTGTTAAACATTCCCATGATCAATATTCTAACTGTTGCACTGGTGAAGGATTTTATATATATATATAATATTATATATATATATATATATATATATATATATAATGCATGTAGAAGTATAGTGGTTCGAATCCCAGCATCCCGTATGGTCCCCCCAAGCCTGCCTGGGCAATTCCTGAGCATAGAGCCAGGAGTGCTCTATGGCCACCGGGTGTGACCAAAAAAACAAATAAAAAAGAAAATCTACCTTGAAATTTCTCAAAAGATTTCATTTGTCTAAAACACTAAATATTCCATATTAGCATATCATATCATTCTGCATAAATTCCACTGAATAACAAACCTGAGAATATTGCTAATTTCCTTGAGAACAAGAAATTTGCATTTCCTTGAGAACAGACAATTGTAACTCTTTTATTCTGTCTTTAATCAACTACACAAATATAGTCATTTAACACTCGTTGCATAAATAACATAGAATTTTAATGTTAAAGTTGTTCGCTCTGTGATATCTTCTTTTCTCATTGTATATCTTCAATAATTTTCTCCATCAAAACAGAACTCAACCAGAAGGGAGTGAAAACACATTAAAATCATTTTGCCCATGTTTTCAAAATTACCCAAGTAATAGATTTTTTGCAGAACAGTTGAATGATAAATAAAAAGGAAGCACTAAACATAGCCATTCTAGACCCTATTAACAAGATATAACCAAGTATTATAATTGGGTGCATGCCCCCCATATTTTAGCTTATACAAATACATACACATAGTTCAATACACACACGCAGAATTTAAATGCTTAAATTTTCTCACATTCCATTTGGGAGTATAGTGAATTAACAGAGTGGGAGGCGAGATCTCTTTAATTCTTTTACCCACCAGTATACCATATTTTGGTAGCATAAATCTACTTAATATTTTCAATAGTTCAGTAATACTCCATTATTTGAATGCTCTAAAATTTATCTCTCCAATGATCATTTAAGATTTTGAATAAGACTAAACAACTATTTGTATTAGAACATTTCTCTTGGTAGTAACAAAACCCCAGTTGAGCTTAAGTGGGGAAGAAGGAAGCATATTACTCTATATACCTGGCAAGAACAAGAGGTGAAACTAATTTTTCAGAATGGCAGGAAGAAAGCATTCAAGTGATAACCTTGGTTTTATGTCTCCCCATATCTTGGTTTTGCTTTCCTCTGTGGCCCTCATCTGTGGGTTGACCACTTTAGACAGCCTGAAGAAATAGTACAGCGGTAGGGCATTTTCCTTGCACACAGCTGATTCAGGATGGATGGTGGTTTGATTCCTGGCAACCCATGTGGTCCCCTGTACCTGCCAGGTGTGGTTTCTGAGCATAGAGCCAGGAGTAACTGCAGAGCACCACCAGGTGTGACTCCAAAACTAAAAAACAAAACAAAAAATGTAGGTTGGTTTGTTTGTGATTGTTTTCTGAAGTAGTGAAATGATGTGTTGCACAAATTATTTGGGAGGATGCCATTACAGTAAGAAATCATAGTTATATTCATGGTGAGTTTAGTTGTGGCGTTCTGGGGAGTAGAAAGGAGTAGATCTTCTTTCTCTTTCTCTCTCTTTTTCTTTTTCTCTCTTCCCTTCCTTCCTTCCTTCCTTCCTTCCTTCCTCCCCCTCCTCCCTCCCTCTCTCCCTCCTTCCTTCCTTCCTTCCTTCTTTCCTTCCTTCCTTCCTCTTTCTTTTCTTTCTTCCTTTCTTTCTTTTCTTTCTCTTTCTTTCTTTCTTTCTTTCTTTCTTTCTTTCTCTTCTTTCTTTCTTTCTTTTTTCTTTCTTTCTTTCTTTCTTTCTTTCTTTCTTTCTTTCTTTCTTTCTTCTTTCTTCTTTTCTTTCTTTCCTTCCTTTCTTCCTTCTTCTTCTTCTTCTTTCTTTCTTTCTTTCTTTCTTTCTTTCTTTCTTTCTTCTTTTTCTTTCTCTTTCTTTCTTTCTTTCTTTCTTTCTTTCTTTCTTTCTTTCTTTCTTTTCTTTCTTTCTTTCTTTCTTTCTTTCACCATTCTTTCTCTCCTTCTTTCTCCCCTTTTTTCTCTCCTTTCCCTCTTTCTTCTTTGCCTCCTCCCTCCTTCCTTTTCCTCCCCCCTCCTTTCCCTCCCTCTCTCCTTCCTGCCTTCCTTTCTTTCTCTTCTTTTTTCTTTATTTTTCTCAGAACTTACTCCTGTCTGTGCAGGACACATTGGATACATGTAAGGCAAGCCACATGCCTACAGTACTATGGCCCCAGCCCATTTACTTCCCATGTTAAGAACAAAAAATTTCGGGCTCATTCTACTCTCAAAGCTGGCGGGGTCATGACTCCACGAGCTTGGTGACCCCAACCAACAGTCACCCACTGTGCTTCTGCAGAGCCTCTTCTCCACATCCCGGGTATGTGTGAAGGTCTCAGCCACGTCCTCAGACCCCAGACTGCCTGGGACCCTGGGTAGTTCCTGTGTTGGGCCACTGCTACTAGGCCAGCAGATTCTAGCTCGGCTGCCCAGCCCACATCGCGCTCCAGGCCAGGGCTTCCTCTGCTTTGCTTGACCTGCCCTGTGCAGGCTCAAGGATTTCAACTGGGCCCAAAGGGCCAGGCCATCATGGACATTCGGACAGGATGTGGCAGGTTTGCTGGACAGGCAGGACCAGTGAAAGAACCTGGTTACTGACCTCGTTTCCTGGGGACGAATTGCTTGGGGCCTTGGAACCTGCATTTTGTGACTATTGTCAAGTGCCGAGGTTGGTTGTTACTAATGTGTTTCCCACCCTCCTGAGTCCATGGTCGCTGAGTCCATTGCATTTGGATAAGCCCCCTTTGCCTGTGGCGGTGCTTGTTGTTGAAAGTACCATTTCCTGCTTGCAGGTGTATAAAACTGTATCTCTTCTTCCTGGGATCCTGCTCAGATCCTGGTAGGATTCAGGAGTGGCGGGACATCGGTGGGGCCCTGTCCCAACAGCCCCAACGGCCTTGTCTTGATGCCCTTCTGGCCTGCCAGTTACAGCATTCCCATTTGCAGAGGTAGCCTCTGTGGCAGACATGGCTCCCCTCTAGTGGACTTGCCAGGAGAGACTTGACCCAGGACTGAGGGGACCGAGGTATCTTGACTGAGTTTAGGGTAGATAGGGCAGGGGTGCTCCCATGGAGAGAAGGCTGGGGCGTGGGTTCCTGAGTCCTTTGATGGAGTCACCCTGCTGTACAGACCTAATCTTAGATGGGCATTGAGCTGGAAGGATGGTCAAGTCCTCCGGGCAGAGAATTTCGAAACCACCGCTTTCTGAAGTGGCAGGCTTTAATGAGTTTAAACTGTAGAGTTCTTTTGGTCTGGGCTGGGAAACTGAACTATTGATGGAAAGGTTCCCACATTTTGTGGAGCCAGGGACTGGCTCCTGATCCAATTTCCCAAGATAGATGGATTAAGTCTTGTTCTCGGGCAGGCAGGTCTTTGAGCAGGTACAAAAAGAGGTTGTGACCTGTATCATGAGATAGTCTTTGGACCCCTCCCCGGTTGCTGGGTAGGTACTGAGGAGATGGTTAGGTACTGAATGACAGTCATTTGCTCAATGAAATTCTTTCCAACACCTTGGGCAAGAACCACATGGTTTCCTTGGGTTAAAGCCACTGATTTGATTTCCTGGAGTTTGCCTCTGAATAGCATATGTTGTTAAAAATGCTGTGGAGGGGGACATTTCTAAGCCCCAGCATTTCTACGAGTAAGTAGAAATCCTATGACATGTTCTCTCTCTCTAATTGGGCATAACATAGCCTGACAACATTCATTGGCATTATCAAAGACAAAAGATTTTTCAAGAGATAATGAATTTTCATATTTGCTAACCTACCTTTTAATTGCCTCTGTCGATTTTCCCACAAATTCTGCATATGGCCTCTTAGTTCCCTGAATAATCTATGTATAGCTCCCCATGAACTAGGTATCTGAGCCATTTTTCCCTCAAAACTTCAGTGTAAGTTCCATGACAATTTTTAAAACCACCCAGAGTTTTCTTGCCTATTTCATTCTGTGTACTGTCCTTCACCTATCAGCATTTCATAAGATAATGTGACTCCTGCAACCCTCCTTCCAGAGTAATCTAGACTATTATTTTCACTCTTAGAATTTTTATCAAACCACCTTTTCCATTGTAAATATTGAAAAGCACTCAAATAAGTTTCACTACAATGATAAAGTCCTGTTGAGTCCAACACCCACCATCACGCCAGGTATCAAGGTATTTAACACAAAACAGAAAAGAGGAACATACTTGAAGTATGCTTTCTTAAATGTACTGAAGGGTGACTCCTGGCTATGCATTCAGAAATCACTCCAGCTCAGGGGACCATATGGGATGCCTGGGATCAAACACAGACCTTTCAGAACTATTAGAAAGTGCTTCAGAAACTTTCAAAGCAAGATTAGAATAATCAGCCTGTGCCTCATCAAATTTTAATGCGAGATTAGAGAATTCAGCTTGAAGCTTGAATCTTTTTGTTTGTTTGTTTTTTTGGGGGGGCACACATCTGGCAGAGCTCAGGGGTTAATCCTGGCTCTCTGCTCAGAAATCGTTCCTGGCGGGCACGGGGACCATATGAGATGCTATGATTTGAAACACCTTTGGTCCTGGGTCGGCCACTTTCAAGGCAAATGCCCTACTACTACGTTATCTCTCTGGCTCCCAACCCAAATCTTTTGATTCTCAAGATCATACAAAATAAAAAAACAAAACAAAACAAGGAAAGCCACTACTAATGCAGTTTGCATAAGGAGAACCCAGGGTCCTTCAACCAAAGCCCAAGCAAATGACATCACTTGAACCAAAGGGTCTTAAGCCTAATAGCCCAGAATGGCAAATCCACCCGAGAAGCAATGAAATGAACATCTCACCGGTTGGCAGCAGAATCTCTTTCATATTTCCTTTTACTGTTTCAGGTCCAAGTTCGGGCAACATCTCTAACTGGAGGGCCTTGCTCCAAAATTGAGGATCTGGGAGACCCAGGGTTGGAAGCAAACATTAATGCAGGATATAATCCACAGAGTACAAAAGTACAAGAACAGGTTTAAGAAATCCAGCACTCGGGCCCGGAGAGATAGCACAGCGGCGTTTGCCTTGCAAGCAGCCAATCCAGGACCAAAGGTGGTTGGTTCGAATCCCGGTGTCCCATATGGTCCCCCGTGTCTGCCAGGAGCTATTTCTGAGCAGACAGCCAGGAGTAACCCCTGAGCACTGCTGGGTGTGGCCCAAAAACAAAACAAAACAAAAAAATCCAGCACTCAATCAAAGAATCCCACCACACAAGCTTTCTGCTTCTAAAGAGGAATGCAACTTAGTGGAAGAAGAGCTAAGAATGAGCGCCTGCCTTCTTCTGACCTCTGTTTTTATTGACAAGACTCAAGTCACATCGAGGGTGGAATACTAAGTAGGAAATAATCCAATAGTCCCATCACCAGATTACAACCTAAGGCAAGTATGAATATTGATTAGGGTGGGACCAATAATCCAATTGTGTAACAGTCCTGACCTGGCCCTGTGTCATGGCCAGCTTGTGTTTGCAGTGGAGGTTATGGTGTGCCTCCAGGAAAACTGCAGGGCTCTTCCCTACCATGCCCTTTGGCCTGGGTGGGGGCCCTGCCAGTGGCCAGACTGTTCCTCCTGCCTCTTTTCTGGGGGTGCTTGCAGAGGGTCCTGCTTGTCTTTCTCATTCTCCCCAGGTGACGCTGGCTAGGACGCATTCAGTCTGGACTAGGTCCTCGCTGGGCCCATAGCCACTGCAAGCGCCTCCCTTGACATGGTCATGTTGGGGTGGTCCTCAAACTACGGCTCGCGGGCCACATATTGTATTTATTCCCATTTTGTTTCTTCACGTCTAAATAAGATATATGCAGTGTGCATAGAAATTTGTTCATAATTTTTGTTTTTACTATAATCTGGCCCTCCAACAGTCTGAAGGACAGTGAACTGGCCCCCTGTTTAAAAAGTTTGAGGACCCCTGGTAGTCTCCCTTCTGATTTGGCCATCAGTGTGCATGGTGTGTGTGAGCTGGGATGCTCTGTTATCTGGGAGTCCTCCTGCTTCTGTCTGCTCTGCCACTGGGTCATCAGGCCCTGAAATTGGCTCATTCATTGGCTCATTATGTGCAGGAAAGGGGCTGAATGACGCCCAGGGCAGTGATGGGCCTCAGTTCCAGACGACTCCAGGCAAACCAGACTCTGGCTCCAAGTGGCCCGGAAACGGCTCCCAGCTGCATTGGTTTCTGCTGGAGCCAAGTCAGCCTCAGGGCCTCGGAGCAGGTGTGGCTCGGGATGGTATGGGAAGAAGGGGTACCGTCCCCATGGGCCGGGCGGTGGCGCTAAAGGTAAGGTGCCTGCCTTGCCTGCGCTAACCTTGGACGGACCGCGGTTCGATCCCCCGGTGTCCCATATGGTCCCCCAAGCCAGGAGCAACTTCTGAGCACATAGCCAGGAGTAACCCCTGAGCGTTACTGGGTGTGGCCCAAAAACCAAAAAAAAAAAAAAAAGAAGGGGTACCGTTTATTGTCTCAACAGGACCCCGAGCTGCTTCTGCCTTTGCCACAGCTCTGCAGCCAGGTAACCCTCTGGCTCCCCCAGCAGGGTCAGTGGGGGTGACTACCTGGCCCAGTAGGTGTGAGTGTTCCAGGAATCCCTCCCAAGATGTGCTTGAAGTACATGATGTGCTGGAAGCTGCCAGTGAGTGTGCTGACACGATTGTTTCTTTATATACTTGAGCAGACTATTTTCCAACATGAGAGGTTATTTCAAATCCTTTTCTCTCTCTCTCCCTCCCTCCCACCTTCCCTCCATTTCTTTCTTTTTCCCATTACTTTGTCTATCTTCTATCCTCCTTCCTCTCTTCCATTTTCTCATACTTCTGCCAGCTATGCAGAGCTCAGACCTCCTCTCGGGGCCAGTCATGGCTAGACACCTCACTCTGGACTGGGACTGACTGGGGCAGAACAATCTCCTCCTAGCTGCAGCCAGACACTCCTCCTTCCCCTGACTGGGCCTCTCCCTGGACATTCTTCTCTCTGACTCTTCACTACTCCCTAAACTTACTCCCCCCTTGACTGGGGACCAAGCTAGGGCTGGGGCTAGGCCAAGCCAGTCTGTCAGGGCCCTGGATGGTTTGGGAACAAAAGCACTTTAATGAAAATTTCTTTTCCCTCGCCTATTTTGTCCTTGTAAATATGGATATCCACTGACCAGATAGGAGGGAGCATCTTTGTAAAAAGGGTCACATAAAGGCATATTAGTTAGAATTTATTAATTTTGTGTAGTGAAGGACAGAGTGAAGGACCCCAGCCTCCTCTGAACATGAAGGTCATCAGCATTCAAGACCTGGAAAATGGATCACAGCCAGTCAGTGCACTTGACTAACTCACTGTAAAGCAAGGCAGGGTTCTTGGGCACATTCCCTCACACATTCCTCTCACCAGAGCCAGGGCTAGTTCTGGGGACTTCTTGGAGGGGATGTTAGATTTAGCCAGGACCCCTGTGCTGTGCTAGATTAGCCTGCTCTGGGGAGAGGGGGCTCTTTGTCTCGCTTCCTCTGGACCACCAAGGACACTCCTTTCTGCTGAAAACTTCTCTTCCCTCTCTCCTTACCATGTCCTGCCACTCACTGCTTGGGAAGCTACGATCCTCCTGACCCTTCAGAGGGACTCCTGAGCACAAGTGGATGTGGATGTTTGGATGTGAAGTATGACCCTTCAGTGTGGGTAGGTGCATACATGCATGTTGTGTGTTAAGCATAGGTGTGCTGACAATGTATGTGGAGGGATGTGAGTGTGTGTTATGTATATATGTGCCTCTAGTGTGGCATGTACATTTGAAGTGTGTGTGTATAGGTATGTGGAGTTTTCATGTGAATGTGTTTGTGGGAAGGGGAGCTCTGAATACCCAGACATGGCCACAGTGAGGTGTCAGCACCTTCACACTCTCCCCAAACTGAGACTGCCTCTAACCCTTGTCCCTGGTAGCAGCACTTTTCAGTCTCTGACCCTGTATCTCCCAACCCTATAGGTCAGAAGGTAACCAGCTTACAGGCTTCATCTTCTTTGGAAATTCCATTTGAGGTCTTACCAGTCCTGCTAAAATCAGAGCTTGTTTTGATTCCATGAAGTCTCCCCATGCTGCTGGGTCCACAAGTTTAGCCATTCCTTGGCATATGCCATATCTATTAATGATTCTGGGTCAACCAAGTCCACCCAAGCCTTAGAGTCCTCAGAAAGCATTAAAATTGTTGGGTCTCTTGAGGCCACCCAAGCCACGGGGTCCTCTGAAGCCACACAAGTCTCAGAGTCCACAGACACCATTGACGCTTTTAGGTCCATTGAGGCTTCCGAATGACATGGGCGGCCTTCATGGACACCTCACTTTGGATTGGGATAGGCTGGGACAGGACAATTTCCTTCTAGCTGCAGCCAGGCACCCCTTCCTTCCTGTTTGGGGCCTCTCCCTGGACATTCTCCTTTCTGACTCTTCCCTAAGCCCTAGACTTACCTCCTCCCTGACTGGGGACATAGCTAAGGCTGAGGCTAGGCCAAGCCAGTCTGTCAGGGCCCTGGATGGTTTGGGGACAAAAGCACTTGAATAATGAAAATTCCCTTCCCTCGCCTATTTTGTCCTTGTAAATATGTATATCCCCTGACCAGAGAGGAGGGAGCATTTTTGTAAAAACGGTCACATCAAGTCATATAAGTTATAAATTATTAATATTAAGAAGTGGGTGCAGAGCCTGTGGCCCCAGGCTCTTCGAAGTCTTCAGAAATGAAGGGGGTCAGCATTTAGGACCTGGAAAATGGATCACAGCCAGTCAGTTCACTAGACTAACTGTAAATTAAGGTAGGGTTCTTGGGCACACTCCCCTCACCAGGGCTGCGGCTGGATCTGGGGGCCTCTTGGAGGGGATGTTATATTTAGCCAGGACCACTGTGCTGTGCTGTGCTGAACTGGCCTGCTTTTATTTCCCCATCTATGGTTTGGGTATTTGAAGGACAAACCCCCTTCCCTTAATGTGGTATAAGGAGTAGGAGCACAGGATCCATAAGGAGACAAAGAAACCAGACTTGATTGGTTAGGCCTGCTTTTATTCTAGATTTGTATGGGCATTGTTCTGGGCAGAGTTTGGGGTCTTACAGTCTCAGGTTTATTTGTAACCCTTAGTAGATTTAAAATCATATTGTGATGTTTAACGTAGTACAAATTGAATTGAAGCCTCACCCTTTTCTTCCACATATCCAGGGCATAAGTATAGTCACTATACCACTTGACTTGCTGACATCACTGATGGTAATGAAGTCGACGACCATGTTCATGTCCACGCTGACACTCGCTACATTGCCAGACTTGTCACTGATGTTCCTCTTTGTATCATCAAGATGTTTGATGTCATGGGTATAAATTCTGCCTCAGATGCCATCACCAATGCCCCTGGGTTCACCGAGACCTCTAAGACTTGCTCGAGTAATGGATGTTCAGAGGCCACCCAAGTCGCTGAGTCCTCTGAAGTCACCAGAGTTGCTGGAACCACTTGGTCTGCCAAGGCCATGTAAGTCACCGGGTCCTCCAAGGCCACCCAAGTCTTGGAGTCCACAGACACCATTGATGTTTTTGGGTCCATTGAGGCTTCCGAATGATGTGGGTGGCCTTCCTGGACACCTCACTTTGGATTGGGATAGGCTGAGACAGGAAAATTTCCTTCTAGCTGCAGCCAGGCACCCCTTCCTTCCTGTTTGGGGGTCTCTCCCTGGACATTCTCCTTTCTGACTCTTCCCTACCCCCTAGACTTACCTCCTCCCTGACTGGGGACCCAGCTAGGTCTGAGGCTAGGCCAAGCCAGTCTGTCAGGGCCCTGGATGGTTTGGGGACAAAAGCACTTGAATAATGAAAATTCCCTTTCTTCGCCTATTTTGTCCTTGTAAATATGTATATCCCCTGACCAGAGAGGAGGGAGCATCTTTGTAAAAAGGGACACATCAAATCATATACATTATAATTTACTAATTTTAAGAAGTGGGGGCAGAGCCTGTGGCCCCAGCCTCTTTGGAGCCCTCAGGGACTCAGGAGGTCAGCATTCAGGACCTGAAAATGGATCACAGCCAGTCAGTTCACTAGACTGACTAACTGTAAAGCAAGGCAGGGTTCTTGGGCACACTCCCCTCACCGGGACTGGGGCTGGATCTGGGGGGCTTCTTGCAGGGGATGTTATATTTAGCTAGGACCCCTGTGCTGAGCTGAACTGGCCTGCTCTGGGAAGAGGGGGTCTTTGCCCCGCTTCCTCTAGACTACCAAGAATACTCCTACCTGCCGAAACTTCCCTTCCCTCTCTCTTCCCATCATGTCCTGCCACTCACTGCTTGGGCAACAGCCATCTTCCTGACCCTTCCAGAGGGACTGCTGGACACAAGTGGATGAGCGTGTGTATATGTGGACGTGATGTTTGACTGTTCAGTGTGAGTAGGTTCATGTATGTGTGTGTATGAATGTGTATGTGGAAAGGGGAGCTCTGAACACCCAGACAGGGCCATGGTAAGGCGTCAATACCTTTACACTCCCTCCCCAAATTCAGGCTTCCTCTAGCCCTTGTTTGTTCCTGGTGGCAACACTTGCCAGACTCTGGCTCTGTGTCTCCCAAAGCCCTATAGGTCAGGGGATGACACAGCCTACAGGTTTCAGCTTCTTTGGAAATTCCATTTGAGTTGCTACTGGTCCTGCTGCTATCAGCTATTGCTCTGATTTCACAAAGGTCCCCATGCTCCTGAGTCTGTCGAGGTCATCCATGTGGTTAGATACTTGTATCTTAATCCTTGTATATTCTTTTTGGTCTAAGGTGGGGTTCATTAGGGGTTTTTCTTGTTATTATTGTTGTTGTTGTTGTTGTTGAGTGGGGAGTTCATGGGTATTTTGAGACTACAACTAGTAGTGCTCAGGCTTATTCCTGGCTGCATGCTCAGAAATCACTCTTGCTGCTCTTGAGACAATATGGTATGTTGGGGATTGAATCCAGGTCAGCCACTGGTAAATCAATCCTCGAGCTCCAAAATCAGGACATGGAAACAGGCAGGTCTAGAAGCCAACACTGATGCAGAAAATAATCCACATGCACTGAAGCGCGTGAACAGTTTAGGAATCACAACACACAGCCTCCTGCTTTTATGAAGCAGGCAGTCCAGTAAGGAAATCCAGAAATGCAAGAGAGTGTTTTCCTGAGACCCAGGAATTGATTAGGAAGAAACTGACCACATCCTGGGGTGGAGAGCAAGTGATCTAAACACCAATCCAAATTGCTACCTTCAAAGATGCTTCCAACCAATGAGGGACACGGCATATGCTGAATGGGGTGGCATCCAGTGAATCCAACAAAGCAAGTAGAGGAAAGTGCCCTCTCTGCTGTACTATTGCTGCTGTTCAAATGAGATTTGACAGCCTTGCCATTCTTGCAGGCAAAGGAAGTTAGGAAGATTCCATGCTAAAGAGAGGCTGGCAGATGAGTCCTGGCTTTTGTCCTTGCAACCATTACTTAATATTTCTTATATCCCCATCTATGGTTTGGGTATTTGAAGGAGAAACCCTCTTCCCTCAAGTGCAGTATAAGGAGTAGAAGCACAGGAACCATAAGGAGACAATGAATCCATACTTGATTGGTTCGGTCTGTTTTTATTCTAGATCTGTATGGGCATTCTTCTGGGCAGATTTTGGGGTCTTACGGTCTCAGGTGTATTTGAAACCCTTAGTAGTTTTAAAAATCATATTGTGATGCTTAACATAGGACAGATTGAATGGAAGCCTCCGCCTTTTCTTCCACATATCCAGGGCATAAGTATAGTCACTATACCACTTGACTTGCTGACATCACTGATGGTATTGAAGTCGATGACCTCCACATTTGTGTCCACGCTGACACTAGCCACATTGCCAGCCCTCTCAGTGATGTTCCTCTTTGTATCATCAAGGCGTTTGATGTCACGGGTATAAATTCTGCCTCATATGCCATCACCAATGCCCCTTGTTTCCCCGAGATCCCCTTGGACTTTCTCGGGTAATGGATGTTCTGAGGCCACCCAAGTCGCTGGGGCCTCTGAAGTCACCAAAGTTGCTGGAACCACTTGGTCTGTCAAGGCCATGTAAGTCACCGGGTCCTCCAAGGCCACCCAAGTTTGGAGTCCACAGACACCATTGATGCTTTTGGGTCCATTGAGGCTTCCGAATGATGTGGGTGGCCTTCGTGGACACCTCACTTTGGATTGGGATAGGCTGAGACAGGACAATTTCCTTCTAGCTGCAGCTAGGCACCCTTTCCTTCCTTTTTGGAGCCTCTCCCTGGACATTCTCCTTTCTGACTCTTCCCTACCCCATAGACTTACCTCCTCCCTGACAACTATGGCTTTGGCTAGGCCAAGCCAGTCTCAGGGCCCTGGATCTTTTGGGGACAGAAGCACTTGAATAATGAAAATTCCCTTTCCTCACCTATTTTGTCCTTGTAAATATGTATATCCCCTGACCAGAGAGGAGGGAGCATCTTCGTAAAAAGGGTCACATCAAGTCATATAAGTTATAATTTATTAATATTAAGAAATGGGTGCAGAGCCTGTGGCCCCAGGCTCTTCAGAGTCCTCAGAAACAAAGGGGGCCAGCATTCAGAACCTGGAAAATGGATCACAGCCAGTCAGTTCACTAGACTTACTGTAAAGCAAGGTAGGGTTCTTGGGCACACTCCCCTCACCAGGGCTGCGGCTGGATCTGGGGGGCCTCTTGGAGGGGATGTTATATTTAGCCAGGACCACTGTGCTGTGCTGAACTGGCCTGCTCTTATTTCCCCATCTATGGTTTGGGTATTTGAAGGACAAACCCCTTCCCTCAATGTGGTCTATGGAGTAGGAGCACAGGATTCATAAGGAGACAAAGAAACCAGACTTGACTGGGTTAGGCCTACTTTTATTCTAGATTTGTATGGGCATTGTTCTGGGCAGAGTTTGGGGTCTTACAGTCTCAGGTGTACTCGTAAATCTTATTAGATTTAAAAATATATCTTGATGTTTAACATAGGACAGATTGAATGGAAGCCTCCGCCTTTTCTTCCACATATCCAGGGCATAAGTATAGTCACTATACCACTTGACTTGCTGACTTCACTGATGGTATTGAAGTCGATGACCTCCACATTCATGTCCACACTGATACTAGCCACATTGCCAGCCCTCTCAGTGATGTTCCTCTTTGTATCATCAAGGCGTTTGATGTCACGGGTAAAAATTCTGCCTCATATGCCATCACCAATGCCCCTTGTTTCCCCGAGATCCCCTTGGACTTTCTCGAGTAATGGATGTTCTGAGGCCCCCCAGTCGCTGGGTCCTCTGAAATCACTAATGTTGCAGGAACCACTTGGTCTGCCAAGGCCATGTAAGTCACCAGGTCCTCCAAGACCACCCAAGTTTGGAGTCCACAGACACCATTGACACTTTTGGGTCCATTGAGGCTTTCGAAATATGTGGGTGGCCTTCTTGGACACCTCACTTTGGATTGGGATAGGCTGTGACAGGACAGTTTCCTTCTAGCTGCAGCCAGGCACCCCTTCCTTCTTGTTTGGGGCCTCTCCGTGGACATTCTTCTTTCTGACTCTTCCCTACCCCATAGACTTACCTCCTCCCTGACTGGGGACATAGCTAAGGCTGAGGCTAGGCCAAGCCAGTCTGTCAGGGCCCTGGATGGTTTGGGGACAGAAGCACTTGAATAATGAAAATTCCCTTTCCTCACCTATTTTGTCCTTGTAAATATATATCTCCCCTGACCAGAGAGGAGGGAGCATCTTTGTAAAAAGGATCACATCAAGTCATATAAGTTATAATTTATTAATATTAAGAAGTGGGTACAGGGGCCGGGAAGGTGGCGTTAGAGGTAAGGTGTCTGCCTTACAAGCGCTAGCCAAGGAACGGACTGCGGTTCGATCCCCCGGCGTCCCATATGGTCCCCCAAGCCAGGGGCGATTTCTGAGCACATAGCCAGGAGTAACCCCCCTGAGCGTCAAACGGGTGTGGCCCAAAAACCAAAAAAAAAAAAAAAAAAAAGGAAGTGGGTGCAGAGCCTGTGGCCCCAGGCTCTTCGGAGTCCTCAGAAACAAAGGGGGTCAGCATTCAGGACCTGAAAAATGGATCACAGCCAGTCAGTTCACTAAACTAACTGTAAACCAAGGCAGGTTTCTTGGGCACACTCCCTCACCAGGGCTGGGCTGGATCTGGGGGGCCTCTTGGAGGGGATGTTATATTTAGCCAGGACCACTGTGCTGTGCTGAACTGGCCTGCTCTTTTTTTCCCCATCTATGATTTGGGTATTTGAAGAACAAACTCCCTTCCCTCAATGTGGTCTAAGGAGTAGGAGCACAGGATCCATAAGGAGACAAAGAAACCAGACTTGACTGGTTAGGCCTACTTTTATTCTAGATTTGTATTGGCATTCTTTTGGGCTGATTTTGGGCTCTTACAGTCTCAGGTGTATTTGTAACCCTTAGTAGATTTAAAATCATATTGTGATGCTTAACATAGGACAGATTGAATGGAAACTTCCCCCTTTTGTTCCACATATCCAGGGCATAAGTATAGTCGCTATGCTGCTTGACTTGCTCACATCACTGATGGTATTGAATTCGATGACCTCCACATTCGTGTCCATGCTGACAGTAGCCACATTGCCAGAGATGTCACTGATGTTCCTTTTTGTATCATCAAGATGTTTGATGTCACGGGTAAATTCTGCCTCATATGCCATCACGAATGCCCCTGGGTTCACCAAGACCCCTAAGACTTACTCAGTTAATGCATGTTCTGAGGCCACCCAAGTCGCTGGGTCCTGTGAAATCACCAGTGTTGCTGGAACCACTTGGTCTGCCAAGGCCATGTAGTCACCGGGTCCTCCAAGGCCACCCAAGTCTCGGAGTCCACAGACACCATTGATGCTTTTGGGTCCATTGAGGCTTCCGAAGGATGTGGGTGGCCTTCGTGGACACCTCACTTTGGATTGGGATAGGCTGGGACAGGACAATTTCCTTCTAGCTGCAGCCAGGCACCCCTTCCTTCCTGTTTGGGGTCTCTCCCTGGACATTCTCCTTTCTGACTCTTCCCTACCTCCTAGACTTACCTCCTCCCTGACTGGGGACACAGCTAGGGCTGAGGCGAGGCCAAGCCAGTCTGTCAGGGCCCTGGATGGTTTGGGGACAAAAGCACTTGAATAATGAAAATTCCCTTTCCTCACCTATTTATTGTCCTTGTAAATATGTATATCCACTGACCGGAGAGGAGGGAGCATCTTTGTAAAAAGGGTCACATCAAATGATATACGTTATAATTTATTATTTTTAAGAAGTGGGTGCAGAGCCTGGTGCCCAAGCCACCTCTGAGCGAGATCTCAGGCACGAAGACAGTCAGCATTCAGGGCCTGGAATATAGATCACAGTTAGTCAGTGCACCAGACCAAGTCATTGTAATGCAAGGCAAGGTTTTTGGGCACACTCCCTTATAGACTCCCCTCAACAGGACCAGGGCTGATTCTGGGGTCATTTTGGAGAGGATGGTAGATTTAGCCAGGACCCTTATGATGTGCTGGATTGGCCTGCTCTGGTAGGAGGGGGTCTTTACCCCTCTTCCTCTGGACCACCAAGGACACTTCTTCCTGCAGAAAACTTCCCTTTCCACTCTCCCCACCCTGTCTTGCCACTCACTGCTTCTGCTTCCTAACACTTCTGGGGGACCCCAGGACACAGGTGGATGGGTATGTGGCTGGTTGGATGTGAAGTATGAGTGTTCAGTGTGGGTAGGTGCATATTTGTATGTATATGCATGTTGTCTGTTAAGCTTAGGTGTGTTCGGCCTGTATGTGGAGGGCTGTATGTGTTATGAACTTATGTGCCTCTAGTGTGCTATGTGTGTGTTTAGGTGTGTGGAGTGTCCATGTGAATGTGTATGTGTGAAGGGGAGCTCTGAACACCCAGACATAGCCACCGTGAGGCATCAGCAACTTCACACACTCCCCAAACTGAGGCTGCCTCTAGCCCTTGTCCCTGGTGGCAGCACTTGCCAGGCTCTGGCCCTGTGTCTCCAAAGTCCTGTAGGTCAAGGGGTGAACCAGCCCACAGGCTTTACCTTCTTTGGAAATTCCATTTGAGGTCTTACCAGTCCTGCTGACATTAGATCCTGTTCTAATTTTGCTGAGATCCCCCTTGATGCTGGGTCCACATGGTTTACCCCTTCCTCAGCATATGCTAAGCCCATTAGATGTTCCACCGAAGCCTCGGGGTCTGCAGTTGCCATTAAAGCCCTTGGGTCTACTGAGGCCTCCCAAGCCATAGAGTCCCCCAAGGCCTCCCTGCCACTTGACCTGCCAAGACTATTAATGGTATTGGCCTTGCTGCTGGTGATGCTGCTCTGGGTCTTTCCAAGGTGATTCCTGTCTCTGGTATTATCAGCAATGCTGCCTCTGATGATGCTATCACTGATGCCTTTGGACATCAGTGGTCCGAGACCTCCATGACCTCCAAGGTCACTGGTTCTTCCCTGGCCACCCAAGCTGCTGGGTGCTCCAAGGGCACCTGTGGGGCTAGGTCCACTGGGTCTGTCTAGGCCTATGATGGCTAACCTTTTTGAGCTCAAGTGCCCAGACTGCTGCACAAAACCAAAGAATTTCCTCAAATTGCTAGCATGTCAATTAAACCTTAATAACAAGATTTTAGTTTCTAAAACCTCTTTATATAGTTGCCCGAACTATGTAACATTTTTAAAGGTTGGAATCTTTGTATGGTCAGAGAATCAATTTGAATCACGATCCTTTGGTTTTCATTTCAATTTATTGGCAATTTATGATGTTGTAATGATTTCATTCAATTTAATGAATTTAGGAAGAATTGGATTCAGTAACACAATATATTTTAAATGTATTATTCATATAAAATGTCAAATGTATCCTGAGTAAAAAAACGATAAAATTCTTAAAACTGTTAACTGTGTCAAGACTCGGTGTGTATTCCCAAAGGGTCTATACATTATTTTTCTAAAGCAAAGACAGACTTTCACCTTTGAAACAAAAATGACAAGCGCTTATCAATAAAACCAAACCACAGGGTCCGCACTTTTTACAATGAAAAATCTGGATAACAAGAGGCAGCTCAGCAATGTCCAACCTTAGTGAGCTGGAGGTTCATGTGACAGCAGAGGACTAAGAAGAGATGTTTTATTTGAAGTCTTGATGCCGGATTCAAACTGCCATCCATCCTGTATTGGCCCCATGCAAGGCAAATTTCTCCTTCCTTCCTTCCTTCCTTCCTTCCTTCCTTCCTTCCTTCCTTCCTTCCTTCCTTCCTTCCTTCCTCCCTTCCTCCCTCACTCCCTTCCTTCTTTACTTCCTTCCTTCTTCCCTCCTCTTTCTTTTTCTCTTTCTTTCATTCTTTCTTTCTAATTCTTTCTTTCCTTCCTTTTTCTTTCTTTCATTCTTTCTTTCTAATTCTTTCTAATTCTTTCTTTCTTTCTTCCTTCCTTCCTTCCTTCCTTCCTTCCTTTCTTTCTTCCTTTCTTTCCTTTCTTCTTTCTTTCCTTCCTTTCTTTCTTTCTTTCTTTCTTTCTTTCTTTCTTTCTTTCTTTCTTTCTTTCTTTCTTCCTTTCTTTCTTTCTTTCTTTCTTTCTTTCTTTCTTTCTTTCTTTCTTTCTTTCTTTCTTTCTTTCTTTCTTTCTCTCTCTTTCTTTCTTTCTTTCTTTCTTTCTTTCTTTCTTTCTTTCTTCCTTTCTTCTTTTAGTTTTCTCTGTAATTGGGCATAAGATAGTATGACAACAATCATTGGCTTTGTCAAAGGGCATAGATTTTGTCGAGATTCTTAATTTCCGTATTTCTAACCTGCTTTATTTTTTATTTTTATTTTATTTAAATTTTTATTGTGAACAAAATGAATTAAGAATCTTTCACAGTAATATTCAAGGTACATAGTGACAATGAATCAAGGGCATTCCCATCACCAGTGTGGTCCTCCCTCCTCCCCTGTTCCCAGCATGCATCCTATTATCTCCCTCCTTTGCCCTCCAGACTGCTAGTGTAACTGGTTCCCTATGTGTCTAGCTTGTTGTAGATTGGTTATCAATGCTGTTGTCATTGACTTTGGGTTTGGTGTTTAAGTCTGATCAATTTTTATTTCTATTCAATGATCATACGACTGTTTGGTCCTGGTACCTCTCATTGCCTCTGTCGATTTTCACACACATTCTGCATATGGCCTCAGAGCTCCCTAAATAATCTCTGTATAGCTCTCCATGAACTAGGTATCTGCATCATTTTTTCCCCAAGACTTCAAGTTCTCTTACAATTTTAAAACCACCCGGGGTAGTCTTGCCTATGTATTTCCTGCTGTGTACTGGCCTTCACCTATCAGCATTTTTATAAGATAATGTGACTCCTGCAACCCTCCTTCCAGAATGATCTAGACTATTATTTTTACTTTTAGAATTTTCATCAAACCACATTTTCCATATCAAATATTGAGAAGCCCTCAAATACATTTTTGCTATAGTGATAAAATTCTGTTGGGTCCAACACCCACCAAAGTATTCAACACAAAATGGAACACTTCGAGCATACTTTCTGAAATGAACTGAGGGGTGATTCCTGATTATGCACTCAGAAATCACTTCAGATCAGGGGACCATATGGGATGCCTGGGATCAAACACAGACCTTTCAGAAATATTAGAAAGCACATTAGAAACTTTCAAAGCAAGAGTAGTAAAATTTGCCTCATCAAATTTGAATGTGAGGCTAGAGAATTCAGCGCAAATCTTTGGATTCTCAAGATACATACAAAATGAAAAACAAGGAAAGCCACCTCTACTGCATTTTGCTTGAGGAGAAGCCAGGGTCCCTCCACCAAAGCCCAAGCAAATGAATCCCATTGAACCAAAGAGTCCTCAGCCTAACAGCACAGAACAGGAAATCCACCTGAGAAGCAATGAAATGAACATCTCACCAGGCAGCGCCAGAGGCCCATTCTTATTTCCTTTTACAGTTTCAGGTCCAACTTCGGGCGACATGTCTAATTGAAAGGCCTTGCTCCAAAATGAGCATCTGGGTGACCCAGCACTGGAAGTAAACGTTGATGCAGGAAATAATCCACAGAGTAAAAAGTGCAAGAACAGGTTTAGGGATTTCAGCACTCAAGCTATAAAAATCCCACCACACCAGCAGCTTAGTGGATGGAGAGTGCAGAATGAGCTCCTGCCTTCCTCTGAGCCCTACTTTTATTGACAAGAACCAAGCCAAACCTAGGGTGGGAGAGAAATACCAAGTAGGGAATAATCCAAGAATCCCATCACCAGATTCTCTCTTAGGGCAGTATGAATATTGATTACAGTGGGACCAATAATCTCATGGTGTACCAGCCCTGACCAGGCCCTGTGTCATGGCCAGCCTGTTTTTGCAGTGTAGGGATGGTGTGCATCCACAGAAACTGTGTGTGTTTGCTCTCCTGTGCCCTGTTACCTGTGTGGGGGCCCTGCCCATGATCAGACTGTTCGTCCTGCCTCTTCTTTGGAGTGCCTTGCTCAGTCTCACCTGGAGACTCTGGCTGGGATGCATTCAGCCTGGACTAGCACCTCGATGGGCCCACTGCCATGGCAAGCAGCTCCCTTGGCATGCAGAGGGGCTGGTCATGTTGGGGTCTAGACAGTCTCTCACTTGACTTGGCCATCAGTGCATATGGTGTGTGTCAGCACAGTTGCTTTATTATCTGGGAGTCTTACAGCTGCTGTCGTCTCTACCACTGGGTCATCAGGCCAGTTGACATGGCTCACTCATGGATCATCATGTGCAGAAAAGTGGCAGTGTGGGCCTCAGGTCCAAGTGACTTCAGAAAAACAGATTTTGGCTCTATGTGGTTTGGACACTGCTGCCAACTTAATCTGTTCCTGCTGGACCCGAGTTCGTCTCAGGGCCGTGAAGCCGGTGTGGCTCGGTCTGGTGTGGGTGCTGGAATGCCAGGTAGTGTCTCAATAGGACCCATGGCAGTGCCCTCTCGTGCTCCTTCTGCACTTGCCACAGCTCTGCAGTCAGGTAACCCTCCTCTGGCTCCCCCAATAGGGTCAGTGTGGGTGAACTCCTGGCCCAGTGGGTGCGAGCGTCCCAGGAATCCTCCCAAGATGTGCTCGAAGCTGCACATGCTCTCACACTTCTACCAGGTGTGCAAAGCTCAGGCCTCCAATCTGGGCCAGTCAAGGCCGGGCACCCCACTCCGGATGGGGACTGGCTGGGCCTGGCTGGGGCAGGACAATCTCCTTCCACCTGAAGCCACACACCCTTTCCTCCCCTGACTGGGGACTCTCCCTGGACTTTCTCCTCCCTGATTCTTCCACACCCTGCTAGATTCAAGGGCACAGATTTCCCTCCTCCCTGACTGAGGACCCAGCCAGGGCTGAGGCTAGGCCAAGCCAGTCTGTCAGGGCCCTGGATGGTTTGGGAACAAAAGCACTTGAATAATGAAATTTTTTTTTCCCTCGCCTATTTTGTCCTTGTAAATATGAATATCCACTGACCAGATAGGAGGGAGCATTTTTGTAAAAAGGGTCACATCAAGTCATATAAATTAGAATTTTTTATTTTTGTCAAGTAGGGGAAGATCCTGTGGCCGCAGCCTCCTCTGATGATGAATGTGGTCACCTTCAGGACCTGGAAAATGGATCACAGCCAGTCAGTGCACCAGACTCAATCATTGTAATGCAAGGCAGGGTTCTTGGGTACACTCTCTCACACACTCCCCTCACCAGGGACGGGACTATTGCTGTGCTGGATTGGCCTGCTCTGTGGAGATGGGGTCTTTGACTCGCTTCCTCTGGACCACCAAGGACACTTCTTCCTGCCAAAACTTCTCTTCCCTCTCTCCCCACTCTGTCTTGCCACTCACTGCCTGGGCAGCTGCCATCCACCTGACCCTTCAAGGAGACTCCTAGGCACAAGTGGATGTGTGTGTGGATGTTTGGATGTGAGGTGTGACTATGCATTGTGGGTAGGTCCGTATACATGTGAATATGTAAGTTGTGTGTTAAGCATAGGAGTGTTGAGCACAGATGTCAAGAGATGTGAGAGTGTTATTATATATGTGCCTCTAATGTGGTGTATGCCTGCTAAGAGTGTATATAGGTGTGTGGAGTGCTCATGTGAATGTGCATGTGGAATGGGGAGCTCTTAGCACTCAGACACGCCACGGTGAGCCATCAGCACCTTCATACTCTCTTCCCAAACTCAGGCTGCCTCTAGCCCTTGTCCCTGGTGGCAGCAGTTGCCAAGCTCTGACCCTGTGCCTCCCAAAGCCCTATAGATCAGGAGGTGACCCAGCCCACATTTTCACCTACTTTGAAAAGTCAGTTATAGGTGATGCTAGATCTGCCGAGGCCAACCAGGCAATGGTTTCTTCTGAGTCTACCCAGGCTGCTGGTTCCATTTTGGTGACCCAAGATGCAGGGTCCACTGGGAACATCCAAGTGGCTGGGTGTGCTGAGGCCACCCAAACCGAGGCTTCCTCAGACATCACCCAAGACTCTGGGTCCAATGATGTTACTATGCCACTTGACTCGCTTATATCAGTTATAGTGTTGAAGTCAATGACCAAATCCATGTCAATGCTTTCATTAGCCTCAATGTCGGGGCCAACATCTGTGGAGGACAGGGAAGAGAGGCAAGCTTTGGTTATGTGTGGGGTTCTTGAGTCACATCTTCCAGTTCCCTCTGAATGGGTATTTGGACATTCTCTGGCAGCAAATAGACATTAAATGCCACCTGGCCATGAGGACTGGACTAGCCGTCATGGAATGGACCTGCCAGCCAGACTGACAATGGACCTGGCCACACCTACTACTCTGGCACCTCACTCAGAGCTACATCTGGACCCAGGGACATAGATGGGTGCTGAAGAGCGATGTGGGACAAGGCTGAAGGAGTTCAGCTTAATGAAAGATAAGAGACAGAGCAAGCATACTGGGCAGTATGGTGCCTGCCATGGGTTGGCCTCACTGGGCTGTGAGGCTACCAGATTTAGTGGCCTGGAAGGACTCTTCGGTGCTCCAAGGAGAAAGACACGCCAAGTACTCTTAGGGGTGCATAGCAGTTGAGAAGGTGGGGAGAAGAAAATCACTGCATAAACTGTGGGTGTCTGGATGGCCATACTGGGCAAAAAGTGGGAATGGGCTGGGGTGTAGAATGGCCACACGTGTCTGCTTCCTGTGGAGAGGGAAGTGCGAGGCCAGGCATCCAGAACACGTGTGATATATGTGTGTGATTGTATGTGTGTGTATGTATGTGTGTGATTGTATGGTCTATCTAATCATGTATCTGCGTGGGACTGTATATGCAGGCGGCGTTGTGTGTCTTCACATGAAGTCTGTGTGCCTGTGTGTCTGTCTCTTGTGTAGTGTGTATTTAATCATTTTTTTCCCTGCTACCTGCTCAGCACACAGGAGCTGACCTCAGTGTTGTTGCTGGTGCCCAAGTCTTGGTTCCTGGTGAAACAGAGAAGGGAGGAGGGGTGTCGACCTTGTGCCATGAGCAGAGGTGCCCAGGAAGGACAGGGCCTAGCCACGGAGTAGAGAGCTTGCTAGCAAGATGATGTGACGTGATCGCCCTTGAGCCCCGTGGGCTGTGGGACTGTGAATGGGCTTCGTGCTAAGGAGGAAGGCTGTAGGACCCTGAGTCCTGGAAACTGTCCAGGTGAGAGCTTGACCCAGAGTGACCATCGTCCAGGGGCCAGTGCCAGGCACTGCTGTCCATGGAGTGCGTCCCTCTGACTCCTCCGGGGGTCTGGTGGGAGGATAGAGAAGGCCAGGGCGCTCTGCTCTTTCCTCTGGAGTAGAGAAATGGGAAGCAAGTCCTACCTGGCTCAGACGTCCTAATTGGGATTGGGAAGCTTCGGATAGAAGCCAAAAGGAAAAGCTGGACCACCACTATTGTGGTGGCCATCTTCATTGTTATACACAAGCCTAAACAAGGAAGTGCAGAGAAAGTCTCCTCTCCTCAACGCTCCGATCAAGGAGACTGAAAAATCTCTGCTCTGTGAGGTCATCTGTGACGTCATGAATGCCAACGAGGGGTGGGGGCGGGGCTTGCCGGTGAGGCCTGTGAGGTCACTTATGCTCTTCCAGGAGGGCTGCCTTGATTATCTGGTCCTTCCTCATTTCCTCTGGAACAAGACCCCCATTCAGGAGTTCCCCACTCAAGGCTATGAACTGTCTAAGCTGTTGCTTGTACATGAAGCTCTGTAGCTCTCCTTTAAATCAGAACAATAACCTCATTGGATAAAATATTCTCGGTGACTAGTTCACTCCATTGAGTTCCATGGTGTTTCTTTTTGTATCCCTCCATTCCTGCTGGCTCAGAGTCCCATTTGTTTGATCTGTGAATCTTCCGAGACTCCTTTTGTATGTGAGTTCTTCTGAGTTTCACTATTCTGTCTTGGGCTTTGGAATTCGGAGTAAAATGTGTCCTGGGAGTTTTTCTAGTTGGTTGAGATTTGCTGGGACTCAGTTCTTGGATATGGGTGCCTGTACTCCTCAACTCTGGAAAATTCTTAGCAGTGGGTTATTTTAATATAAAATAAAAAGTCTAAACTCCTACAAATATATATAAAATATGTAAGAAAATAAAACCAGCCAACCAATGACCTGATTCATACAAAACATGTGTTCTACTCCTTAGAACTATCTACTCTTTCCCAGTATTCTGGTTTTTATGGTCATGCAACACTTAATGATGGGGGAAAGTTATAAGAAATGCAGTCTGTAGCAATTTTATCATTGTATGAACATCACAAAGAATAGTTATACAAATCCAGATGGTTTAACTTAGTCTGCTCAAGGTTAAATAGGACCACCATTGTACATTGGACACATTTTTGACCAAAACCCATGTAGTGAGGTTTTGTTCTCATTTTTGTGCCTATCTAAACAATATAAATGTGTTCTCTTTTTAGAGATCAGGGTTGGGCTGTATCTAGGAGTAGTGAACTCAGGTCTTACTCCAGGCTCTATACTTAGAACTTAGTCTAGCTATGCCAACCATAATTGGTAGTGGAAATAAAAACTGGGTGGACTGTTTACAAAGCATTATCTCTGTCCCAGTATTCATACATTCTTATTCCTTTCTTTTATGTAAAAAATGAGATACTAAATAGTTTTCCGTTCTACATATTCACTTAATATTTTTCTGTGATGTTTCTTAGAGCATGAAAATCTCCATCCGTTGTGGTTTGTTTTTTTTTTATTTGTAGCTATCATACTTTTGTGGAAGTACTATGTATTACTCATTCCCTCCAATACAGATGGATATTGGAATATCCTAGCCTTTGATACTTTCTTGCACACAATTCTGCAATCTATAATGAGTTTATCTTTCATTATAATGCTCATTCAAGTACAGTTGCACCAAAAAATTACATACTTGGGCGTCAAACTGCTGAGTAAAAAGAAAATGCATTTATCATTTTGGATCATGATCACCAGAGAGCTTCCTCAAGTGTTACACTCCTCCCAACAAATATTGGGGGCATTCTTCTATTTGGAGCCATACTCAGCAATACTCAGGGCTAGTCCTGACTCTATGATCTGGAGAGTGCACTGCAGGGATGTACACTGAGATAGCACATTGAGATATCACTCTGGCCCAGCCTACTATGTTGAGAGTATCTAATAATTAATAATCCTAATTTTCATTTTTCTTTCTTCCTTATCCTTCTTTCTTTTCTTCCTCCCTTCCTTCCTTTCTTACTATTTCCTTTTTCTTTCTTTCTTATTTCTTTCCTTCTCTTTCTTTTTTCCTTTTTCCTTTCCTACCCTTCCTTTCTTTCCTTCCCTTCCTTCCTTTACTTCCTTCCTTCTTTCCTTTCTGTTTCCTTCCTTCCTCTCTTCCTTCCTTCTTTCTTTGTTTCTTTCTGTTTGTTTGTTTCTTTCTTCTTTGTTTCTTCCTTCCTTCTTCTTCTTTCTTTATTTCTCTTTCTTTCTTTCTTTCTTTCTTTCTTTCTTTCTTTCTTCTTTCTTTTCTTTCTTCTTTCTTTCTTTCTTTCTTTCTTTCTTTCTTTCTTTCTTTCTTTCTTTCTTCTTTCTTTCTCTTTTCTTTCTTTCTTTCTTCTTCCTTCCTTCCTTCCTTCCTTTCTTCTTTCTTTCTTTCTTTCTCTCTCCCTCCCTCCCTTCGTTCCTCCCTCCCTCCTCCCCCTCCCTCCCTCCCTTCCTCCCTTCCCCCCTTCCTCCCTCCCTCCCCCCTTCCTTCCTCCTTTCCTTCCTTCCTTCCTTCCTTCCTTCCTTCCTTCTTCCTTCTTCCTTCCTTCCCTCCTTTCCTCCTTCACTCCCTCCCTCTTTCCCTCCCTCCCTCCCTCCCTCCTTCCTTCCCTCCCTCCCTCCCTCCCTCCTTCCCTCCTTCCCTCCTTCCTTTGCAGGATCTAGCTTTGGGGTTTAAAGAACATTTCCAGCACCTCGCCCCCACTCCCCGAGCCTCTCGACCCTCTTGGCCCACGCGTGGCTGGCCCGACTCAGGGTCTCTTAGGGCCACCTGGTCCCGCCGCCCGCACCCGCCACCTTTCCCTGGAAGACAGGTAGAGATGCGCGCGGGGGCTTGGGACCTGGAGCGGGGTTCGGCCGAGGCCATCGGGTTCCCCCGCGGACAAATCGGTGGAGGCTCCCAGGCCTCCCTCCCACTGGACACTGGAATCTTCTCTCTCTCTCTCCTCTCTCACATTGGATTGGCAGTCTCTTGCATTGGCGATCGCGATCTCTCTCTCCTCTCTCCCTCTTTCCTCTCTCTCCTCCTCTCTTCTATTTTCTCTCTCCTTTCCACTCTCCTCTCCTCTCTCTCCTCTCTTTCAATGGATTAGCAATCTCTTTTGCATTGACAATCGCGAACTTCCTCCCCCCCCACCCCAAGTTAAAAAACAGGAGCCAACTTTTTAAAACACAAGGGAAACTGATAGGAGAGTTTAGTAAACCCCAAGGCTTAGCTTAGAGGGGTTCAGGTCTTTCAACCAAACCCCACCCACACCCCTAAATCTCGCCTTTTCAATGCCTTAGCAGCAGCCCCACACCCCCACCCCGGGAGAGTCAACCCTAGGCCTGGGAGCAAGACTCCTGGGCGGAGCGGGGAGAGCCTGGCGCCCTCTGGTCTGGATTCTGGCTCACCCCGGCCTGGGTCCTGCTCCCCAGCCAGCTTGGCCTTGGGGTGCGTGCACTGCCTGGGGTCACTGCAGCCTCGGGGCGCCCCGGGGGCGGAACTGAGCGCTCTTTGCACCCCGCGAAGTTGCAAGACCTGCTAGGCAGCTGCAGACTGAGGCCCGGTCAGCCCCCAAATCTGCCGGCCTCAAGGACTCCCCACAACAGAGTTTTGGGGGCTGCAGTCATACAAGCAACACTTTTGCTCTGTGGCTTGTGACTTGTTGGTTTGTTTTTGTCATGGAAAAGAGCCCAAGGCTAATCAAGAGGAATGCAAGGAACCCCATCAAAGGATTGGGGTTTCAGGTTGGAGTTTTTGAAAACTGGGCCTGGGGGTCTTGCTTACCACTGGCCAATCCCAGATGACCTTGAACAAGCTCCTTGACAAGCTCCACTGTGAACAGAGAATGCCAATGGGCTGGCGTCAGCGAGAGTACAGTGGGGGAGGGTATTTGCTCTGCATGGGTCTAACGGGGTTCATTCCCAGGCACCACTTGTGGTCCCCTGCCAGGAGTGATCCTGAGCACTCAGTCAGCAGGGTAGTAGTCCCTGAGCACAGCCAGGGAACTCAACTAAAGCTTAGAGGTCCTGAGAGATAACACAGTGGTAGGGCGCTTGCCTTGCATGCAGCCAACCTGGGAAGGACCCAGGTTCGATCCCCCTGCTTATCCCATATGTCCTTGAGCCTGCCCTGAGTACAGAGCCAGGAATATCACCTGAGCACCACCGGGTGTGGCCCAAAAGTAAAAACAAATGAACAGAAAAAGTGACATGATCAAAAACGTTGTGAGAAGCCAGGTTGTCCGGCTCTGGGGATATGGTTAAGGACAGAACAGAAGCCTTTAAAGCATGGGACCCTTGGCTCAACACCCCCAGTCCCTCCATGACTGCCAGCACCTTCGGAGTTACATTATGATGTTTAATCCACCCTCCTTCCTAAAGCTTCCAATATATTGGCGTGCATTGAAATATTTTGAATTATGAAGCGTTGTAGCCATTTTAGCAGGTGTTAATGTTTTGCTGTTGTGCTTCTTCTCAGTACCAAGTTGTTGTTCTCTCTCTCTCTCTCTCTCTCTCTCTCTCTCTCTCTCACACACACACACACACACACACACACACACACACACACACACACCTTTTTCTTCTTATAGATTGATACTGATAGTTCCTAAATAGACCCCTCCCAGCATCTTTTCTTTTTCAACAAAACTACAAGGCTTGAATCATTTTGTTTTGTCTCATAAATGGAGGGGGAAGGAAAAAAAAAGTGGATGTCCAGTCGTATGAACATTGAGTGGAAATAAATGATCAGACCCAAACACCAAACCCAAATAATCAACAGCGGAATCAACAACAAGATACCCAATCTACATCAAGATATATACGAAAGAGACCTGCTGCACTGGCAATCCAGGGCAGCTGGTTGCCCTATCTCATCAACTAATGGTAAGATGAAATCAGAATTGTCCTTTGCACGTTGTCCTTTGCTCTGTGCAAAAACCAAGATTGCTAACTTTGAATGTGCTATGATATATGGTGTGCTGTGAGAGTTATGTACATTATGTTATTTAATCATCACAACACGCTTAGGAGGTAAATATCACTATCAAGTTACATGATTGGCCTCAATTTTAAGTGAGAAAGTGAAGCTAGGGAAGTAAAGACACTTGTCTGAGAGTTCTGAAATGATGAGGCTAAGATATGAACCAAGATATGAGATAACTTAAATCCCAGCTCAGACACAGCTCTCTATTAGTATAGGACATATTTAGTTTCAGATCTATATAAAATATATACATGGGATGGGATATACAGATCATCACTAACACCTACAGACCAATTGGCCAGGTTCTATTTGAAGCACCATCTGTGTATGAACTTGTATTACAGCATCTTATTTCATCTTCACAAGAACCTGATAACACCCACAAATCCCACTTTTAGTTATGGAATGACATATTAAAACAATTTCTCCTGGGCATGTCTAGGCATGGTCTAGAATTCTTATTCTACATACGCTGGCCCAGAGATCTATGAATTTATTGTGAAGTACATAGAGATGAAAGAATAGACTCAGATTCATGGTCTATTTTGGTAGAATGAACTCAAAGGTCATATTTAGAGACCATGACAAAATTATTTACTTACTTTTTTATTGGTTTGTTTACCTATTGCTTCTTTGGTATGGTGCTAGCTCAGTGTTTGCTCCTAGCAATGCTTGGAAGATTATGAAGATCATGCATTGCACAGGAGAGAACCACATGCAAAGAATGTGCTCAGCCTTTGGAACCATCTCCCTTACCCATATGACAGATAATTGAATATAAATACACTTTTCCCCTAAAATGAAAAGGTAGTCAATACTTTCCCCTCATTTAAATTGTGGTACCATGATTTACAGTATAATTTCAGGTAAATCCATGCACACATCTTTCCAATACCACATCCACCACCAGAATGTCCACTTCTTCCACCAATGTTTCTGCCCATTCATGCATTTCCTTTTCTGGGATATTCAGTTTTAAGAATTTAAAGACAAATTAGGAAGAAGGAGGCTCACAGAATAGATTGCTTGCTAAGCATAGAAATCAAAACAGTTATCAAAAGTTTCAAGTACTACAGGGCCTTAAAATAGGACTTAATACTTATACTTTTCAGACTCTCCAAGAAATTAAAAAAAAAAGCAGTAATTCTCTATAAAAGTTTCTATGCTGGGGCTGGAGAGATCTCATGGAGGTAAAGCATTTGCTTGCATCCAGAAGGACGATGGTTTGAATTCCAGCATCACATATGGTCCCACGAGCCTGCCAGGAGCAATTTCTGAGCATAGATCCAGGAGTAACCCCTGAGTGCAACCAAACACCAAAAAAAAAAAAAAAAAAAGTTTCTATGCTCATAGTACCCTGATATCAAAAGCAGATGTAACACTAAAAAAAAATAAAATCATAGGGTTGAAGAGATAGTACATGATATAAGGCACTTGTTATCCCTGAGTGCAGAGGAAGGTGTAAGCCCTGAACAAGGAAAGAAACAAGGCAAAGAAAGAAAGAAGTGAAGAAAGAAACAGAGAGAGAGAAATAAATAAAGAATAGAGAAAGAACAGAAAAAAGAAAGGAGAGAATAAATAAAAAGAAATGGGGAAGAAAGAAAGGAAGGAAGGAAGGAAGCTACCATGTTATTATGAAGGTATGGCATCACGTGTGATACAGAACACAAGATTGGTGAATACTGAAACAAAAAGAAAGGGAGGATACAGGACAAAAGAAAATGGGAAGAAAGGAAAGAAGGAAAGAGAAAGAAAGGATGAAGGAAAACAGGAAAGAAGGAAGCAAAGAAGAAAGAAAGGGAAAGAAAGAAGAAAAGGAAAAAAGAAAGATAAAGAGAAATAAGGAAAAAGGAAAAAAGAAAAAAGACATGATCAAGTGGGATTTACACCAGGGATGCAAGTTTGATTCAACATATGCAAATCAATTAATGTTATATATTATATAAAAATGTAAAACCTATGTGATCATATCACGGCAATGGGAGGAGGCAGCTGCATTTGCTGGTGGAGGGACGGGGGTATGTGTGGGAGTGTGTAGGGGTGCTTGGCTCAATCCTTTTCTGAAAAGAAAGCCCCAGAGTTTTCTTCTCTGTAGTCCAATCTCATCTGAGAAGATCTAGCTCTTATATTATCTGATTTCAGTCCTAGAGCTGGGCCATTTCTGTCAGAGGGTATAGGATGTAACGTTGGGTTGGGTTGATGCAGTTCATGAAGAAAGAAGAATCTGTTTGGTAGAATATTTTCTGTTATTCCTTTTTTTTTTATTTTTGCACAGATATATTTTTGAGACCCTTGTGAATGACGAGTCTTTCATAGTTCTATTTTAGGCACATAGTGACAATGAATTCAGGTCATTCCTACCACCAGAGTTGACCTTCCCGCCACCAGACTTCCCAGCATGTATCTCATATCTCCACCTTTAGTCCCTGGTCCATCAGTGTAACAGGTCCATTTTGTCTTTAAGTTGTTATAGTTTGGGCTTCTTGATTCTATTGTCATTTACTTTGTCTTGGGGATTTAGTTCTGACCATTTATTTTTCCACCCAATGCACCTGAGACCACCTGGAAACTGGGCTCCACCAATCTTTATCCTCAATTTGTCATCGAAATGTAAGGTAAAGCAAAGTGATTAATGTCCCAAGATTTTATGAAAAAGGCAGGAACCCCTATCTGGAAGATACAAATAAAATTTTAAAGAGGGGTGGGTGGGTAGGTATGGTAGGATTGTGTGTGTGTGTGTGTGTGTGTGTGTGTTTGTGTGTGTGTGTATGTTTGTGTGTGTTTGCTTGCATGGGCACAGTAAACATTGGGTAAATTAGAAATGCTCTTGACCTAAAAAAACAGGGTGTCTCTACCCATGACATGAAGCATACTTTCAGAAGACTGAATACTGGCTCTGGGCATGTAAACTGTACAACCCCAAGGACTTTCTTCATGGTCTAATCGCAGTTGTCACAGTCAGGCTTTTGTAATCAGAGATATTTGTTTTTGCACAGATCCTATATTGAAGTCGGGGTTGCATGTCCTTTTAGGTATTCCAGTTTACAGTCATGTTACTGAGAGATTGTCATGAATATCATCACTTTGTCTCCTTTTCTCCACCCAGAACTCGTCCAAAGTGGTCACTCTGGATTTTTGTTTGTTTGATTTTGGGTCACACCTGGCAGTGCTCAGGAGTTACTCCTAGCTCTACGCTCGGAAATCGCTCCTGGCAGACTTGGGGACCATATGAGGTGCGGGGATTCGAACCACCATCCTTTTGCTTGCAAGGCAAACACCTTACCTCCATGTTATCTCTTTGGCCCCTGGAATATATTTGTGACCCACGCTCAGTAATTTTATTTTGTCTTCATCAGACTCAGTGATGCTTAAGGTTTACTCCTAGCTTGGCACTCAGGGATCACTCCTGGCAGTGCTGGGGATCATATAGGGAGCTGGGGATCACACCAAGTCAGCCACTTCCAAGGCAAATTCCTTACATGCTGTACTATCCCTCCAGCCCCCGACTGGTAAATATTAAAGCCTGGCCATTCCTCTCCAGTATTGTGTACTGGCTGGCAGACATAGACTTTACTTTCAGCCTGGAGCTAAATGCTTACCTTCTAATGAAATACAAAAATCAATTTGCTGTTTTTAAATGGCAAAAAAAAAATTAACATTGGACTCTCTGAAAAACACTCAAAACCAAAGAATGATTTCAAAATAAGAAATTTTCACGTTTAAGGTGAAAATTAGAAGGGCTGGAGAGAAAGTTAAGGTACTTGCCTTGCATGCAGTAAATACTGGTTCAATTCCCAGCACCAGCACCTGAAAACAGAACTAGCTGTGGCTCCACAATGAAACAAAACAGGCAAGGGTAAAAAGTAGACAAGTATTGGTGTGTCCAAATTTCCAATGTGAATCTTCATGAATCTCCAACACTAAGTAGAGCATCACTAGAAATGTTCCCCGAACAGGAACACTATTGTCCCACATAAAAACAAAAAGTAAGCATTCATGTTATTTACTGCTGAGAGAGAAAGAGAGAGAGAGAGAGAGAGAGAGAGAGAAGAGAGAGAGAGGAGAGAGAGAGAGAGAGAGAGAAGAGAGAGAGAAACTGAGGATGTTGGTGGTGGAAATGTGTACTGGTAAAGGAGGTTGTACATTGTATGATTGAAACTCAATCATGAACAACTTTGTAACTGTATCTCATGATGATTCATTAAAGAATCTATTTCTAAAAAACTAAAATATGGGGATGGAGCAATAGCACAGAGAACAGGACGTTTGCCTTGCAGTCGACCAACCCAGCATCCCACCTGGTTCCCTGAGCCTGCCAGCAGTAATTTCTGAGTGCAGAGGGAGGATTAATCACTAAGCACCACTGCATGTAGCCCAAAAAACACAAGCAAAAGCAAAAACAAAAACACCACACACACACACACACACACAAAAACAACCCACAAAGCAAGCAAAAAAATTTTTTATGGAAAATAAATAATTTTGTTTAAAATGTTTGTTTAGGACTGTGGACTGAAAGTACAACAGGGAATTCAAGCATGCTCAAGGCACAAGAGCCGATCAGTTAGTAATGTCTTCCTCTGTTATAAGTAAGAGAAGAGAGAGCCACAGAAAGAATTCCATTTGTTTGCAGATTTCTGGGTCTGAGGCATTCTAAGGACACCCACT